>NW_026644784.1:0-107694 GCF_030020395.1 Manis pentadactyla
AAGTAGAATAGCATACAACTCTCTTTGTGTCTCTCCGCTTTCTATCAAAGGATCCCAGCATCTCTCTCTCTCTCTCTGTGTCCCTCTTTCTCTCTCAAAGGAGCATAGCATCTCTCTCTCTCCAAGAATTCTAGCATATCTCTCTTGCACTCTCTCTCTGTTTAAGAAGTCTAGTTTAACTCTCTCTCAAAGGAGCATAGCAACTCTCTGTCTCTCTATCTCCCCACTTTCTCTCAAAGGAGCCTAGAATCTCTCTCTCATTCTCAAAGGAGACTAGAATCCCTCTATCTATCTCTCTCTCTAAGGAGCCTAGCATGTATCTCTCTCACTCTCTCGTTCACAGGAGCCTAGCATTTCTCTCTTTTCTCTCTCCCTCAGTCTCCCTCAAAGGAGCCTAGCATCTCTCTCTGGGTCTCCTTCTTTCTCTTTCTCTCAAAATGCTTATCATATCTCTCTCTCTAAAAGGACCCAAACAACTCTTTCTCCCTCTCTCTCTCTGCCTCTCTCTCTCTCTCTCTCTCTCTCTCTCTCTTTCTCTCTCTCTCTCTCTATGGAGCCTAGCATGTATCTCCCCTCACCTCTCTTTCACAGGAGCCTAGCATCTCTCTCTTTCCTCTTTCCCTCAGTCTCTCTCAATGGAACCTAGCATCTCTCTCTCTGTCTATTTCTTTCTCTTTCTCTCAAAAGGCTTAGCATATCTCTCTCTCTAAAAGGACCCAAACATCTCTCTCCATCTCTCTCTCTTTCTCTCTCTCACTCTCTCCCTCTCTCTCTCCAAGGAGAATATATTCTCTCCCTCACTCTCTCTCTCTCTCTCTCAAAGGGCCTAGGATCCCTCTCTCTCTCTGTCTGTCTCTCTCTCCGTCGAAGGAGCCTACCATCTCCATCTCTCTGTATATCTCTCTTTCGCTCAAAGGAGCCTAGAATCTCTCACTCTCCCTCCCTCTCTCTGTCTCAAATGAGCCAAGCATCTCTCTCTATATCTGTCTCTCTCAGTCTCTTTCTCTCTCTCAAAGAATCCTAGAATATATCTCTCTGTCTCATTCAAGGCATTCTAGCATCTCTTTCTTTCTCTCTCTAAGAATCCTAGCATCACTCACTCTCTCTTCAAAGGAGCCTATCATCCCTCCCTCTCTGACAAAATAGCCGAGCAACTCTCTCTCTCTTTCTCTCAAAGGAGACTACCATCTCTCTTTCTCAAAGGAGCTAAGCATCTCTCTCTCTGTCTCTCTCTCTCATACCTAGGAGCATATATTCCCTCTCTCTCCCTCTCTCTCTCAAAGGAGCCTCTGATCCCTTTCTCACTGTCTCTCTTTCTCTAAAAGGAACCCAGCATCTCTCTGTCTCTCTAGCTCTCCTCTTTCTCTCAAAGGAGCCTAGCATATCTCTTTCTCTCTCAAAGGAGCCTAGTATCTCTCTCTCTCTCAGAAATGAGCCTCAGAGCTCTCTCGCTGTCTCTCTCAAAGGAGACAAGCATCTATCTATCTATCTCTCAAAGGAATCTAGCATCTCTCTCTATCTCTGTCTCTCTCTGAGAACTTTAGAAACTCTCTCACTCAAAGGAGCCCAGCATATCTTTGTCTCTCTATCTATCTCTATTTCTCTCATAGGAGTCTAGAATCTTTACGTCTCCGTCTCTCTCTCTCAAAGGTGCCTCGCGGCACTCTCTCTCTCTCCCTCTCTCTCTCTCTCTCTCCCTCCCTCTCCGAGGAGAAAATCGTCTATATTTCTCTCTCTCTCAATCGAACCTAGTATCCCTATCTCTCTGTCCTCTCTCTCTTAAAGTAGAATAGCATACAACTCTCTTTGTGTCTCTCCGCTTTCTATCAAAGGATCCCAGCATCTCTCTCTCTCTCTCTCTGTGTCCCTCTTTCTCTCTCAAAGGAGCATAGCATCTCTCTCTCTCCAAGAATTCTAGAATATCTCTCTTGTGCTCTCTCTCTGTTTAAGAAGTCTAGTTTCTCTCTCTCTCAAAGGAGCATAGCAACTCTCTGTCTCTCTATCTCTCCACTTTCTCTCAAAGGAGCCTAGAATCTCTCACTCGTTCTCAAAGGAGACTAGAATCCCTCTCTCTATCTATCTCTCTCTCTAAGGAGCCTAGCATGTATCTCTCTCACTCTCTCGTTCACAGGAGCCTAGCATTTCTCTCTTTTCTCTCTCCCTCAGTCACCCTCAAAGGAGCCTAGCATCTCTGTCTGGGTCTCCTTCTTTCTCTTTCTCTCAAAATGCTTATCATATGTCTCTCTCTAAAAGGACCCAAACAACTCTTTCTCCCTCTCTCTCTCTGTCCCTCTCTCTCTCTCTCTCTCTCTCTCTCTCTCTCTCTATGGAGCCTAGCATGTATCTCCCTCACTCTCTCTTTCACAGGAGCCTAGCATCTCTCTCTTTCCTCTCTCCCTCAGTCTCTCTCAATGGAACCTAGCATCTCTCTCTCTGTCTATTTCTTTCTCTTTCTCTCAAAAAGCTTAGCATATCTCTCAATCTAAAAGGACCCAAACATCTCTCTCCATCTCTCTCTCTTTCTCTCTCTCACTCTCTCCCTCTCTCTCTCCAAGGAGAATACATTCTCTCTCTCACTCTCTCTCTCTCTCAAAGGGCCTAGGATCCCTCTCTCTCTCTCTGTCTGTCTCTCTCTCCGTCGAAGGAGCCTACCATCTCCATCTCTCTGTATATCTCTCTTTCGCTCAAAAGAGCCTAGAATCTCTCACTCTCCCTCCCTCTCTCCTGTCTCAAATGAGCCTAGCATCTCTCTCTATCTCTGTCTCTCTCAGTCTCTTTCTCTCTCTCAAAGAATCCTAGAATATATCTCTCTGTCTCATTCAAAGGATTCTAGCATCTCTCTCTTTCTCTCTCTAAGAATCCTAGCATCACTCACTCTCTCTTCAAAGGAGCCTATCATCCCTCCCTCTCTGACAAAATAAGCGAGCAACTCTCTCTCTCTTTCTCTCAAAGGAGACTACCATCTCTCTTTCTCAAAGGAGCTAAGCATCTCTCTCTCTGTCTCTCTCTCTCATACCTAGGAGCATATATTCCCTCTCTCTCCCTCTCTCTCTCAAAGGAGCCTCTGATCCCTCTCTCACTGTCTCTCTTTCTCTAAAAGGAACCCAGCATCTCTCTGTCTCTCTAGCTCTGCTCTTTCTCTCAAAGGAGCCTAGCATATCTCTTTCTCTCTCAAAGGAGCCTAGTATCTCTCTCTCTCTCAGAAAGGAGCCTCAGAGCTCTCTCGCTGTCTCTCTCAAAGGAGACAAGCATCTATCTATCTATCTCTCTCTCAAAGGAATCTAGCGTCTCTCTCTATCTCTGTCTCTCTCTAAGAACTTTAGAAACTCTCTCTCTCACTCAAAGGAGCCCAGCATATCTTTGTCTCTCTATCTATCTCTATTTCTCTCATAGGAGTCTAGAATCTTTACGTCTCCGTCTCTCTCTCTCAAAGGTGCCTCGCGGCACTCTCTCTCTCTCCCTCTCTCTCTCTCTCTCTCCCTCCCTCTCCGAGGAGAAAATCGTCTATATTTCTCTCTCTCTCAATCGAACCTAGGATCCCTATCTCTCTGTCCTCTCTCTCTTAAAGTAGAATAGCATACAACTCTCTTTGTGTCTCTCCGCTTTCTATCAAAGGATCCCAGCATCTCTCTCTCTCTCTCTGTGTCCCTCTTTCTCTCTCAAAGGAGCATAGCATCTCTCTCTCTCCAAGAATTCTAGAATATCTCTCTTGTGCTCTCTCTCTGTTTAAAAAGTCTAGTTTCTCTCTCTCTCAAAGGAGCATAGCAACTCTCTGTCTCTCTATCTCTCCACTTTCTCTCAAAGGAGCCTAGAATCTCTCACTCGTTCTCAAAGGAGACTAGAATCCCTCTCTCTATCTATCTCTCTCTCTAAGGAGCCTAGCATGTATCTCTCTCACTCTCTCGTTCACAGGAGCCTAGCATTTCCCTCTTTTCTCTCTCCCTCAGTCACCCTCAAAGGAGCCTAGCATCTCTCTCTGGGTCTCCTTCTTTCTCTTTCTCTCAAAATGCTTATCATATGTCTCTCTCTAAAAGGACCCAAACAACTCTTTCTCCCTCTCTCTCTCTGTCCCTCTCTCTCTGTCCCCTCTCTCTCTCTCTCTCTCTCTCTCTCTCTCTCTCTCTCTCTCTCTCTCTCTCTCTCTCTCTATGGAGACTAGCATATATCTCCCTCACTCTCTCTTTCACAGGAGCCTAGCATCTCTCTCTTTCCTCTCTCCCTCAGTCTCTCTCAATGGAACCTAGCATCTCTCTCTCTGTCTATTTCTTTCTCTTTCTCTCAAAAGGCTTAGCATATCTCTCTCTCTAAAAGGACCCAAACATCTCTCTCCATCTCTCTCTCTTTCTCTCTCTCACTCTCTCCCTCTCTCTCTCCAAGGAGAATACTTTCTCTCCCTCACTCTCTCTCTCTCTCAAAGGGCCCTAGGATCCCTCTCTCTCTCTCTGTCTGTCTCTCTCTCCGTCGAAGGAGCCTACCATCTCCATCTCTCTGTATATCTCTCTTTCGCTCATAGGAGCCTAGAATCTCTCACTCTCCCTCCCTCTCTCTGTCTCAAATGAGCCTAGCATCTCTCTCTATCTCTGTCTCTCTCAGTCTCTTTCTCTCTCTCAAAGAATCCTAGAATATATCTCTCTGTCTCATTCAAAGGATTCTAGCATCTCTCTCTTTCTCTCTCTAAGAATCCTAGCATCACTCACTCTCTCTTCAAAGGAGCCTATCATCCCTCCCTCTCTGACAAAATAGCCGAGCAACTCTCTCTCTCTTTCTCTCAAAGGAGACTACCATCTCTCTTTCTCAAAGGAGCTAAGCATCTCTCTCTCTGTCTCTCTCTCTCATACCTAGGAGGCATATATTCCCTCTCTCTCCCTCTCTCTCTCAAAGGAGCCTCTGATCCCTCTCTCACTGTCTCTCTTTCTCTAAAAGGAACCCAGCATCTCTCTGTCTCTCTAGCTCTCCTCTTTCTCTCAAAGGAGCCTAGCATATCTCTTTCTCTCTCAAAGGAGCCTAGTATCTCTCTCTCTCTCAGAAAGGAGCCTCAGAGCTCTCTCGCTGTCTCTCTCAAAGGAGACAAGCATCTATCTATCTATCTCTCTCTCAAAGGAATCTAGCATCTCTCTCTATCTCTGTCTCTCTCTAAGAACTTTAGAAACTCTCTCTCTCACTCAAAGGAGCCCAGCATATCTTTGTCTCTCTATCTATCTCTATTTCTCTCATAGGAGTCTAGAATCTTTACGTCTCCGTCTCTCTCTCTCAAAGGTGCCTCGCGGCACTCTCTCTCTCTCCCTCTCTCTCTCTCTCTCTCCCTCCCTCTCCGAGGAGAAAAATCGTCTATATTTCTCTCTCTCTCAATCGAACCTAGGATCCCTATCTCTCTGTCCTCTCTCTCTTAAAGTAGAATAGCATACAACTCTCTTTGTGTCTCTCCGCTTTCTATCAAAGGATCCCAGCATCTCTCTCTCTCTCTCTGTGTCCCTCTTTCTCTCTCAAAGGAGCATAGCATCTCTCTCTCTCTCCAAGAATTCTAGAATATCTCTCGTGCTCTCTCTCTGTTTAAGAAGTCTAGTTTCTCTCTCTCTCAAAGGAGCATAGCAACTCTCTGTCTCTCTATCCACTTTCTCTCAAAGGAGCCTAGAATCTCTCACTCGTTCTCAAAGGAGATTAGAATCCCTCTCTCTATCTATCTCTCTCTCTAAGGAGCCTAGCATGTATCTCTCTCACTCTCTCGTTAACAGGAGCCTAGCATTTCTCTCTTTTCTCTCTCCCTCAGTCACCCTCAAAGGAGCCTAGCATCTCTCTCTGGGTCTCCTTCTTTCTCTTTCTCTCAAAATGCTTATCATATGTCTCTCTCTAAAAGGACCCAAACAACTCTTTCTCCCTCTCTCTCTCTGTACCTCTCTCTCTCTCTCTCTCTCTCTCTCTCTCTCTCTATGGAGCCTAGCATGTATCTCCCTCACTCTCTCTTTCACAGGAGCCTAGCATCTCTCTCTTTCCTCTCTCCCTCAGTCTCTCTCAATGGAACCTAGCATCTCTCTCTCTGTCTATTTCTTTATCTTTCTCTCAAAAGGCTTAGCATATCTCTCTCTCTAAAAGGACCCAAACATCTCTCTCCATCTCTCTCTCTTTCTCTCTCTCTCACTCTCTCCCTCTCTCTCTCCAAGGAGAATACTTTCTCTCCCTCACTCTCTCTCTCTCTCAAAGGGCCTAGGATCCCTCTCTCTCTCTCTGTCTGTCTCTCTCTCCGTCGAAGGAGCCTAAAATCTCCATCTCTCTGTATATCTCTCTTTCGCTCATAGGAGCCTAGAATCTCTCACTCTCCCTCCCTCTCTCTGTCTCAAATGAGCCAAGCATCTCTCTCTATCTCTGTCTCTCTCAGTCTCTTTCTCTCTCTCAAAGAATCCTAGAATATATCTCTCTGTCTCATTCAAAGGATTCTAGCATCTCTCTCTTTCTCTCTCTTAGAATCCTAGCATCACTCACTCTCTCTTCAAAGGAGCCTATCATCCCTCCCTCTCTGACAAAATAGCCGAGCAACTCTCTCTCTCTTTCTCTCAAAGGAGACTACCATCTCTCTTTCTCAAAGGAGCTAAGCATCTCTCTCTCTGTCTCTCTCTCTCATACCTAGGAGCATATATTCCCTCTCTCTCCCTCTCTCTCTCAAAGGAGCCTCTGTTCCCTCTCTCACTGTCTCTCTTTCTCTAAAAGGAACCCAGCATCTCTCTGTCTCTCTAGCTCTCCTCTTTCTCTCAAAGGAGCCTAGCATATCTCTTTCTCTCTCAAAGGAGCCTAGTATCTCTCTCTCTCTCAGAAAGGAGCCTCAGAGCTCTCTCGCTGTCTCTCTCAAAGGAGACAAGCATCTATCTATCTATCTCTCTCTCAAAGGAATCTAGCATCTCTCTCTATCTCTGTCTCTCTCTAAGAACTTTAGAAACTCTCTCTCTCACTCAAAGGAGCCCAGCATATCTTTGTCTCTCTATCTATCTCTATTTCTCTCATAGGAGTCTAGAATCTTTACGTCTCCGTCTCTCTCTCTCAAAGGTGCCTCGCGGCACTCTCTCTCTCTCCCTCTCTCTCTCTCTCTCTCCCTCCCTCTCCGAGGAGAAAATCGTCTATATTTCTCTCTCTCTCAATCGAACCTAGGATCCCTATCTCTCTGTCCTCTCTCTCTTAAAGTAGAATAGCATACAACTCTCTTTGTGTCTCTCCGCTTTCTATCAAAGGATCCCAGCATCTCTCTCTCTCTCTGTGTCCCTCTTTCTCTCTCAAAGGAGCATAGCATCTCTCTCTCTCTCCAAGAATTCTAAGAATAAGAATATCTCTCTTGTGCTCTCTCTCTGTTTAAGAAGTCTAGTTTCTCTCTCTCTCAAAGGAGCATAGCAACTCTCTGTCTCTCTATCTCTCCACTTTCTCTCAAAGGAGCCTAGAATCTCTCACTCGTTCTCAAAGGAGACTAGAATCCCTCTCTCTATCTATCTCTCTCTCTAAGGAGCCTAGCATGTATCTCTCTCACTCTCTCGTTCACAGGAGCCTAGCATTTCTCTCTTTTCTCTCTCCCTCAGTCACCCTCAAAGGAGCCTAGCATCTCTCTCTGGGTCTCCTTCTTTCTCTTTCTCTCAAAATGCTTATCATATGTCTCTCTCTAAAAGGACCCAAACAACTCTTTCTCCCTCTCTCTCTCTGTCCCTCTCTCTCTCTCTCTCTCTCTCTCTCTCTCTCTCTCTCTCTCTCTCTCTCTATGGAGCCTAGCATGTATCTCCCTCACTGTCTCTTTCACAGGAGCCTAGCATCTCTCTCTTTCCTCTCTCCCTCAGTCTCTCTCAATGGAACCTAGCATCTCTCTCTCTGTCTATTTCTTTCTCTTTCTCTCAAAAGGCTTAGCATATCTCTCTCTCTAAAAGGACCCAAAGATCTCTCTCCATCTCTCTCTCTTTCTCTCTCTCACTCTCTCCCTCTCTCTCTCCAAGGAGAATACATTCTCTCTCTCACTCTCTCTCTCTCTCAAAGGGCCTAGGATCCCTCTCTCTCTCTCTGTCTGTCTCTCTCTCCGTCGAAGGAGCCTACCATCTCCATCTCTCTGTATATCTCTCTTTCGCTCAAAGGAGCCTAGAATCTCTCACTCTCCCTCCCTCTCTCTGTCTCAAATGAGCCTAGCATCTCTCTCTATCTCTGTCTCTCTCAGTCTCTTTCTCTCTCTCAAAGAATCCTAGAATATATCTCTCTGTCTCATTCAAAGGATTCTAGCATCTCTCTCTTTCTCTCTCTAAGAATCCTAGCATCACTCACTCTCTCTTCAAAGGAGCCTATCATCCCTCCCTCTCTGACAAAATAACCGAGCAACTCTCTCTCTCTTTCTCTCAAAGGAGACTACCATCTCTCTTTCTCAAAGGAGCTAAGCATCTCTCTCTCTGTCTCTCTCTCTCATACCTAGGAGCATATATTCCCTCTCTCTCCCTCTCTCTCTCAAAGGAGCCTCTGATCCCTCTCTCACTGTGTCTCTTTCTCTAAAAGGAACCCAGCATCTCTCTGTCTCTCTAGCTCTCCTCTTTCTCTCAAAGGAGCCTAGCATATCTCTTTCTCTCTCAAAGGTGCCTAGTATCTCTCTCTCTCTCAGAAAGGAGCCTCAGAGCTCTCTCGCTGTCTCTCTCAAAGGAGACAAGCATCTATCTATCTATCTCTCTCTCAAAGGAATCTAGCGTCTCTCTCTATCTCTGTCTCTCTCTAAGAACTTTAGAAACTCTTTCTCTCACTCAAAGGAGCCCAGCATATCTTTGTCTCTCTATCTATCTCTATTTCTCTCATAGGAGTCTAGAATCTTTACGTCTCCGTCTCTCTCTCTCAAAGGTGCCTCGCGGCACTCTCTCTCTCTCCCTCTCTCTCTCTCTCTCTCCCTCCCTCTCCGAGGAGAAAATCGTCTATATTTCTCTCTCTCTCAATCGAACCTAGGATCCCTATCTCTCTGTCCTCTCTCTCTTAAAGTAGAATAGCATACAACTCTCTTTGTGTCTCTCCGCTTTCTATCAAAGGATCCCAGCATCTCTCTCTCTCTCTCTGTGTCCCTCTTTCTCTCTCAAAGGAGCATAGCATCTCTCTCTCTCCAAGAATTCTAGCATATCTCTCTTGCACTCTCTCTCTGTTTAATAAGTCTAGTTTAACTCTCTCTCAAAGGAGCATAGCAACTCTCTGTCTCTCTATCTCTCCACTTTCTCTCAAAGGAGACTAGAATCTCTCACTCATTCTCAAAGGAGACTAGAATCCCTCTCTCTATCTATCTCTCTCTCTAAGGAGCCTAGCATGTATCTCTCTCACTCTCTCGTTCACAGGAGCCTAGCATTTCTCTCTTTCCTCTCTCCCTCAGTCTCCCTCAAAGGAGAATAGCATCTCTCTCTCTGTCTACTTCTTTCTCTTTCTCTCAAAAAGCTTATCATATCTCTCTCTCTAAAAGGACCCAAACAACTCTTTCTCCCTCTCTCTCTCTGCCTCTCTCTCTCTCTCTCTCTCTCTCTCTCTCTCTCTCTCTCTCTCTCTCTCTATGGAGCCTAGCATGTATCTCCCTCACTCTCTCTTTCACAGGAGCCTAGCATCTCTCTCTTTCCTCTTTCCCTCAGTCTCTCTCAATGGAACCTAGCATCTCTCTCTCTGTCTATTTCTTTCTCTTTCTCTCAAAAGGCTTAGCATATCTCTCTCTCTAAAAGGACCCAAACATCTCTCTCCATCTCTCTCTCTTTCTCTCTCTCACTCTCTCCCTCTCTCTCTCCAAGGAGAATATATTCTCTCCCTCACTCTCTCTCTCTCTCTCTCAAAGTGCCTAGGATCCCTCTCTCTCTCTGTCTGTCTCTCTCTCCATCGAAGGAGCCTACCATCTCCATCTCTCTGTATATCTCTCTTTCGCTCAAAGGAGCCTAGAATCTCTCACTCTCCCTCCCTCTCTCTGTCTCAAATGAGCCAAGCATCTCTCTCCTTATCTGCCTCTCTCCGTCTCTTTCTCTCTCTCAAAGAATCCTAGAATATATCTCTCTGTCTCATTCTAGGCATTCTAGCATCTCTCTCTTTCTCTCTCTAAGAATCCTAGCATCACTCACTCTCTTTTCAAAGGAGCCTATCATCCCTCCCTCTCTGACAAAATAGCCGAGCAACTCTCTCTCTCTTTCTCTCAAAGGAGACTACCATCTCTCTTTCTCAAAGGAGCTAAGCATCTCTCTCTCTCTGTCACTCTCTCTCATACCTAGGAGCATATATTCCCTCTCTCTCCCTCTCTCTCTCAAAGGAGCCTCTGATCCCTCTCTCACTGTCTCTCTTTCTCTAAAAGGAACCCAGCATCTCTCTGTCTCTCTAGCTCTCCTCTTTCTCTCAAAGGAGCCTAGCATATCTCTTTCTCTCTCAAAGGAGCCTAGTATCTCTCTCTCTCTCAGAAAGGAGCCTCAGAGCTCTCTCGCTGTCTCTCTCAAAGGAGACAAACATCTATCTATCTATCTCTCTCAAAGGAATCTAGCATCTCTCTCTATCTCTGTCTCTCTCTAAGAAGCTTAGAAACTCTCTCTCTCACTCAAAGGAGCCCAGCATATCTTTGTCTCTCTATCTATCTCTATTTCTCTCATAGGGATCTAGAATCTTTACATCTCCGTCTCTCTCTATCAAAGGAGCCTCGCGGCACTCTCTCTCTCTCCCTCTCTCTCTCTCTCCCTCTCTCTCCGAGGAGAAAATCGTCTATATTTCTCTCTCTCTCAATCGAACCTAGGATCCCTATCTCTCTGTCCTCTCTCTCTTAAAGTAGAATAGCATACAACTCTCTTTGTGTCTCTCCGCTTTCTATCAAAGGATCCCAGCATCTCTCTCTCTCTCTCTGTGTCCCTCTTTCTCTCTCAAAGGAGCATAGCATCTCTCTCTCTCCAAGAATTCTAGCATATCTCTCTTGCACTCTCTCTCTGTTTAAGAAGTCTAGTTTAACTCTCTCTCAAAGGAGCATAGCAACTCTCTGTCTCTCTATCTCTCCACTTTCTCTCAAAGGAGACTAGAATCTCTCACTCATTCTCAAAGGAGACTAGAATCCCTCTATCTATCTCTCTCTCTAAGGAGCCAAGCATGTATCTCTCTCACTCTCTCGTTCACAGGAGCCTAGCATTTCTCTCTTTTCTCTCTCCCTCAGTCTCCCTCAAAGGAGCCTAGCATCTCTCTCTGGGTCTCCTTCTTTCTCTTTCTCTCAAAATGCTTATCATATCTCTCTCTCTAAAAGGACCCAAACAACTCTTTCTCCCTCTCTCTCTCTGCCTCTCTCTCTCTCTCTCTCTCTCTCTCTCCCTCTCTCTCTCTAAGGAGCCTAGCATGTATCTCCCTCACTCTCTCTTTCACAGGAGCCTAGCATCTCTCTCTTTCCTCTATCCCTCAGTCTCTATCAATGGAACCTAGCATCTCTCTCTCTGTCTATTTCTTTCTCTTTCTCTCAAAAGGCTTAGCATATCTCTCTCTCTAAAAGGACCCAAACATCTCTCTCCATCTCTCTCTCTTTCTCTCTCTCACTCTCTCCCTCTCTCTCTCCAAGGAGAATATATTCTCTCCCTCACTCTATCTCTCTCACAAAGGGCCTAGGATCCCTCTCTCTCTCTGTCTGTCTCTCTCTCTGTCGAAGGAGCCTACCATCTCCATCTCTCTGTATATCTCTCTTTCGCTCAAAGGAGCCTAGAATCTCTCACTCTCCCTCCCTCTCTCTGTCTCAAATGAGCCTAGCATCTCCCTCTATCTCTGTCTCTCTCAGTCTCTTTCTCTCTCTCAAAGAATCCTAGAATATATCTCTCTGTCTCATTCAAAGGATTCTAGCATCTCTCTCTTTCTCTCTCTAAGAATCCTAGCATCACTCACTCTCTCTTCAAAGGAGCCTATCATCCCTCCCTCTCTGACAAAATAACCGAGCAACTCTCTCTCTCTTTCTCTCAAAGGAGACTACCATCTCTCTTTCTCAAAGGAGCTAAGCATCTCTCTCTCTGTCTCTCTCTCTCATACCTAGGAGCATATATTCTCTCTCTCTCCCTCTCTCTCTCAAAGGAGCCTCTGATCCCTCTCTCACTGTCTCTCTTTCTCTAAAAGGAACCCAGCATCTCTCTGTCTCTCTAGCTCTCCTCTTTCTCTCAAAGGAGCCTAGCATATCTCTTTCTCTCTCAAAGGAGCCTAGTATCTCTCTCTCTCTCAGAAAGGAGCCTCAGAGCTCTCTCGCTGTCTCTCTCAAATGAGACAAGCATCTATCTATCTCTCTCTCTCAAAGGAATCTAGCATCTCTCTCTATCTCTTTCTCTCTCTGAGAAACTTAGAAACTCTCTCTCTCACTCAAATTAGCCCAGCATATCTTTGTCTCTCTATCTATCTCTATTTCTCTCATAGGAGTCTAGAATCTTTACGTCTCCGTCTCTCTCTCTCTCAAAGGTGCCTCGAGGCACTCTCTCTCTCTCCCTCTCTCTCTCTCTCTCTCCCTCCCTCTCCGAGGAGAAAATCGTCTATATTTCTCTCTCTCTCAATCGAACCTAGGATCCCTATCTCTCTGTCCTCTCTCTCTTAAAGTAGAATAGCATACAACTCTCTTTGTGTCTCTCCGCTTTCTATCAAAGGATCCCAGCATCTCTCTCTCTCTCTCTGTGTCCCTCTTTCTCTCTCAAAGGAGCATAGCATCTCTCTCTCTCCAAGAATTCTAGCATATCTCTCTTGAACTCTCTCTCTGTTTAAGAAGTCTAGTTTATCTCTCTCTCAAAGGAGCATAGCAACTCTCTGTCTCTCTATCTCTCCACTTTCTCTCAAAGGAGCCTAGAATCTCTCACTCATTCTCAAAGGAGACTAGAATCCCTCTCTCTATCTATCTCTCTCTCTAAGGAGCCTAGCATGTATCTCTCTCACTCTCTCGTTCACAGGAGCCTAGCATTTCTCTCTTTTCTCTCTCCCTCAGTCTCCCTCAAAGGAGCCTAGCATCTCTCTCTGGGTCTCCTTCTTTCTCTTTCTCTCAAAATGCTTATCATATCTCTCTCTCTAATAGGACCCAAACAACTCTTTCTCCCTCTCTCTCTCTGCCTCTCTCTCTCTCTCTCTCTCTGTCTCTCTCACCCTCTCTCTCTCTCTCTCTCTCTCTCTCTCTCTATGGAGCCTAGCATGTATCTCCCTCACTCTCTCTTTCACAGGAGCCTAGCATCTCTCTCTTTCCTCTTTCCCTCAGTCTCTCTCAATGGAACCTAGCATCTCTCTCTCTGTCTATTTCTTTCTCTTTCTCTCAAAAGGCTTAGCATATCTCTCTCTCTAAAAGGACCCAAACATCTCTCTCCATCTCTCTCTCTTTCTCTCTCTCACTCTCTCCCTCTCTCTCTCCAAGGAGAATATATTCTCTCCCTCACTCTCTCTCTCTCTCTCTCAAAGGGCCTAGGATCCCTCTCTCTCTCTGTCTGTCTCTCTCTCCGTCGAAGGAGCCTACCATCTCCATCTCTCTGTATATCTCTCTTTCGCTCAAAGGAGCCTAGAATCTCTCACTCTCCCTCCCTCTCTCTGTCTCAAATGAGCCAAGCATCTCTCTCTATATCTGTCTCTCTCAGTCTCTTTCTCTCTCTCAAAGAATCCTAGAATATATCTCTCTGTCTTATTCAAGGCATTCTAGCATCTCTCTCTTTCTCTCTCTAAGAATCCTAGCATCACTCACTCTCTCTTCAAAGGAGCCTATCATCCCTCCCTCTCTGACAAAATAGCCGAGCAACTCTCTCTCTCTTTCTCTCAAAGGAGACTACCATCTCTCTTTCTCAAAGGAGCTAAGCATCTCTCTCTCTGTCTCTCTCTCTCATACCTAGGAGCATATATTCTCTCTCTCTCCCTCTCTCTATCAAAGGAACCTCTGATCCCTCTCTCAATGTCTCTCTTTCTCTAAAAGGAATCCAGCATCTCTCTGTCTCTCTAGCTCTCCTCTTTCTCTCAAAGGAGCCTAGCATATCTCTTTCTCTCTCAAAGGAGCCTAGTATCTCTCTCTCTCTCAGAAAGGAGCCTCAGAGCTCTCTCGCTGTCTCTCTCAAAGGAGACAAACATCTATCTATCTCTCTCTCTCAAAGGAATCTAGCATCTCTCTCTACCTCTGTCACTCTCTAAGAACCTTAGAAACTCTCTCTCTCACTCAAAGGAGCCCAGCATATCTTTGTCTCTCTATCAATCTCTATTTCTCTCATAGGAGTCTAGAATCTTTACGTCTCCGTCTCTCTCTATCAAAGGAGCCTCGCGGCACTCTCTCTCTCTCCCTCTCTCTCTCTCTCCCACTCTCTCCGAGGAGAAAATCGTCTATATTTCTCTCTCTCAATCGAACCTAGGTTCCCTATCACTCTGTCCTCTCTCTCTTAAAGTAGAATAGCATACAACTCTCTTTGTGTATCTCCGCTTTCTATCAAAGGATCCCAGCATCTCTCTCTCTCTCTCTCTGTCACTCTTTCTCTCTCAAAGGAGCATAGCATCTCTCTCTCTCTCCAAGAATTCTAGAATATCTCTCTTGTGCTCTCTCTCTGTTTAAGAAGTCTAGTTTCTCTCTCTCTCAAAGGAGCATAGCAACTCTCTGTCTCTCTATCTCTCCACTTTCTCTCAAAGGAGCCTAGAATCTCTCTCTCATTCTCAAAGGAGACTAGAATCCCTCTCTCTATCTATCTCTCTCTCTAAGGAGCCTAGCATGTACCTCTCTCACTCTCTCGTTCACAGGAGCCTTGCATTTCTCTCTTTCCTCTCTCCCTCAGTCTCCCTCAAAGGAGAATAGCATCTCTCTCTCTGTCTCCTTCTTTCTCTTTCTCTCAAAAAGCTTATCATGTCTCTCTCTATAAAAGGATCCAAACAACTCTCTCTCCCTCTCTCTCTCTGCCTCTCTCTCTCTCTCTCCCTCTAAGGAGCCTACCATGTATCTCCCTCACTCTCTCTTTCACAGGAGCCTAGCATCTCTCTCTTTCCTCTCTCCCTCAGTCTCTCTCAATGGAACCTAGCATCTCTCTCTCTGTCTATTTCTTTCTCTTTCTCTCAAAAGGCTTAGCATATCTCTCTCTCTAAAAGGACCCAAACATCTCTCTCCATCTCTCTCCCTTTCTCTCTCTCACTCTCTCCCTCTCTCTCTCCAAGGAGAATATATTCTCTCCCTCACTCTCTCTCTCTCTCAAAGGGCCTAGGATCCCTCTCTCTCTCTCTGTCTGTCTCTCTCTCTGTCGAAGGAGCCTACCATCTCCATCTCTCTGTATATCTCTCTTTCGCTCAAAGGAGCCTAGAATCTCTCACTCTCCCTCCCTCTCTCTGTCTCAAATGAGCCTAGCATCTCTCTCTATCTCTGTCTCACTCAGTCTCTTTCTCTCTCTCAAAGAATCCTAGAATATATCTCTCTGTCTCATTCAAAGGATTCTAGCATCTCTCTCTTTCTCTCTCTAAGAATCCTAGCATCACTCACTCTCTCTTCAAAGGAGCCTATCATCCCTCCCTCTCTGACAAAATAACCGAGCAACTCTCTCTCTCTTTCTCTCGAAGGGGACTACCATCTCTCTTTCTCAAAGGAGCTAAGCATCTCTCTCTCTGTCTCTCTCTCTCATACCTAGGAGCATATATTCCCTCTCTCTCCCTCTCTCTCTCAAAGGAGCCTCTGATCCCTCTCTCACTGTCTCTCTTTCTCTAAAAGGAACCCAGCATCTCTCTGTCTCTCTAGCTCTCCTCTTTCTCTCAAAGGAGCCTAGCATATCTCTTTCTCTCTCAAAGGAGCCTAGTATCTCTCTCTCTCTCAGAAAGGAGCCTCAGAGCTCTCTCGCTGTCTCTCTCAAAGGAGACAAGCATCTATCTATCTATCTCTCTCTCAAAGGAATCTAGCATCTCTCTCTATCTCTGTCTCTCTCTAAGAACATTAGAAACTCTCTCTCTCACTCAAAGGAGCCCAGCATATCTTTGTCTCTCTATCTCTATTTCTCTCATAGGAGTCTAGAATCTTTACGTCTCCGTCTCTCTCTCTCAAAGGTGCCTCGCGGCACTCTCTCTCTCTCCCTCTCTCTCTCTCTCTCTCCCTCCCTCTCCGAGGAGAAAATCGTCTATATTTCTCTCTCTCTCAATCGAACCTAGGATCCCTATCTCTCTGTCCTCTCTCTCTTAAAGTAGAATAGCATACAACTCTCTTTGTGTCTCTCCGCTTTCTATCAAAGGATCCCAGCATCTCTCTCTCTCTCTCTGTGTCCCTCTTTCTCTCTCAAAGGAGCATAGCATCTCTCTCTCTCCAATAATTCTAGCATATCTCTCTTGCACTCTCTCTCTGTTTAAGAAGTCTAGTTTATCTCTCTCTCAAAGGAGCATAGCAACTCTCTGTCTCTCTATCTCTCCACTTTCTCTCAAAGGAGCCTAGAATCTCTCACTCGTTCTCAAAGGAGACTAGAATCCCTCTCTCTATCTATCTCTCTCTCTAAGGAGCCTAGCATGTATCTCTCTCACTCTCTCGTTCACAGGAGCCTAGCATTTCTCTCTTTTCTCTCTCCCTCAGTCACCCTCAAAGGAGCCTAGCATCTCTCTCTGGGTCTCCTTCTTTCTCTTTCTCTCAAAATGCTTATCATATGTCTCTCTCTAAAAGGACCCAAACAACTCTTTCTCCCTCTCTCTCTCTGTACCTCTCTCTCTCTCTCTCTCTCTCTCTCTCTCTCTCTCTATGGAGCCTAGCATGTATCTCCCTCACTCTCTCTTTCACAGGAGCCTAGCATCTCTCTCTTTCCTCTCTCCCTCAGTCTCTCTCAATGGAACCTAGCATCTCTCTCTCTATTTCTTTCTCTTTCTCTCAAAAGGCTTAGCATATCTCTCTCTCTAAAAGGACCCAAACATCTCTCTCCATCTCTCTCTCTTTCTCTCTCTCACTCTCTCCCTCTCTCTCTCCAAGGAGAATATATTCTCTCCCTCACTCTCTCTCTCTCTCTCTCAAAGGGCCTAGGATCCCTCTCACTCTCTGTCTGTCTCTCTCTCCGTCGAAGGATCCTACCATCTCCATCTCTCTGTATATCTCTCTTTCGCTCAAAGGAGCCTAGAATCTCTCACTCTCCCTCCCTCTCTCTGTCTCAAATGAGCCAAGCATCTCTCTCTATATGTCTCTCTCAGTCTCTTTCTCTCTCTCAAAGAATCCTAGAATATATCTCTCTGTCTCATTCAAGGCATTCTAGCATCTCTCTCTTTCTCTCTCTAAGAATCCTAGCGTCACTCACTCTCTCTTCAAAGGAGCCTATCATCCCTCCCTCTCTGACAAAATAGCCGAGCAACTCTCTCTCTCTTTCTCTCAAAGGAGACTACCATCTCTCTTTCTCAAAGGAACTAAGCATCTCTCTCTCTGTCTCTCTCTCTCATACCTAGGAGCATATATTCTCTCTCTCTCCCTCTCTCTCTCAAAAGAGCCTCTGATCCCTCTCTCAATGTCTCTCTTTCTCTAAAAGGAATGCAGCATCTCTCTGTCTCTCTAGCTCTCCTCTTTCTCTCAAAGGAGCCTAGCATATCTCTTTCTCTCTCAAAGGAGCCTAGTATCTCTCTCTCTCTCAGAAAGGAGCCTCAGAGCTCTCTCGCTGTCTCTCTCAAAGGAGACAAACATCTATCTATCTCTCTCTCTCAAAGGAATCTAGCATCTCTCTCTATCTCTGTCTCTCTCTAAGAAGCTTAGAAACTCTCTCTCTCACTCAAAGGAGCCCAGCATATCTTTGTCTCTCTATCTATCTCTATTTCTCTCATAGGAGTCTAGAATCTTTACGTCTCCGTCTCTCTCTATCAAAGGAGCCTCGCGGCAGTCTCTCTCTCTCCCTCTCTCTCCGAGGAGAAAGTCGTCTATATTTCTCTCTCTCTCAATCGAACCTAGGTTCCCTATCTCTCTGTCCTCTCTCTCTTAATGTAGAATAGCATACAACTCTCTTTGTGTCTCTCCGCTTTCTATCAAAGGATCCCAGCATCTCTCTCTCTCTCTGTCCCTCTTTCTCTCTCAAAGGAGCATAGCATCTCTCTCTCTCTCCAAGAATTCTAGAATATCTCTCTTGTGCTCTCTCTCTGTTTAAGAAGTCTAGTTTCTCTCTCTCTCAAAGGAGCATAGCAACTCTCTGTCTCTCTATCTCTCCACTTTCTCTCAAAGGAGCCTAGAATCTCTCTCTCATTCTCAAAGGAGACTAGAATCCCTCTCTCTATCTATCTCTCTCTCTAAGGAGCCTAGCATGTACCTCTCTCACTCTCTCGTTCACAGGAGCCTAGCATTTCTCTCTTTCCTCTCTCCCTCAGTCTCCCTCAAAGGAGAATAGCATCTCTCTCTCTGTCTCATTCTTTCTCTTTCTCTCAAAAAGCTTATCATGTCTCTCTCTCAAAAGGATCCAAACAACTCTCTCTCCCTCTCTCTCTCTGTCTCTCTCTCTCTCTCTCTCTCTCTCTCTCTCTCTCTCTATGGAGCCTAGCATGTATCTCCCTCACTCTCGCTTTCACAGGAGCCTAGCATCTCTCTCTTTCCTCTCTCCCTCAGTCTCTCTCAATGGAACCTAGCATCTCTCTCTCTGTCTATTTCTTTCTCTTTCTCTCAAAAGGCTTAGCATATCTCTCTCTCTAAAAGGACCCAAACATCTCTCTCCATCTATCTCTCTTTCTCTCTCTCACTCTCTCCCTCTCTCTCTCCAAGGAGAATATATTCTCTCCCTCACTCTCTCTCTCTCTCAAAGGGCCTAGGATCCCTCTCCCTCTCTGTCTGTCTCTCTCTCCGTCAAAGGAGCCTACCATCTCCATCTCTCTGTATATCTCTCTTTCGCTCAAAGGAGCCTAGAATCTCTCACTCTCCCTCCCTCTCTCTGTCTCAAATGAGCCAAGCATCTCTCTCTATATCTGTCTCTCTCAGTCTCTTTCTCTCTCTCAAAGAATCCTAGAATATATCTCTCTGTCTCATTCAAGGCATTCTAGCATCTCTCTCTTTCTCTCTCTAAGAATCCTAGCATCACTCACTCTCTCTTCAAAGGAGCCTATCATCCCTCCCTCTCTGACAAAATAGCCGAGCAACTCTCTCTCTCTTTCTCTCAAAGGAGACTACCATCTCTCTTTCTCAAAGGAGCTAAGCATCTCTCTCTCTGTCTCTCTCTCTCATACCTAGGAGCATATATTCCCTCTCTCTCCCTCTCTCTCTTAAAGGAGACTCTGATCCCTCTCTCAATGTCTCTCTTTCTCTAAAAGGAATCCAGCATCTCTCTGTCTCTCTAGCTCTCCTCTTTCTCTCAAAGGAGCCTAGCATATCTCTTTCTCTCGCAAAGGAGCCTAGTATCTCTCTCTCTCTCAGAAAGGAGCCTCAGAGCTCTCTCGCTGTCTCTCTCAAAGGAGACAAGCATCTATCTATCTATCTATCTCTCAAAGGAATCTAGCATCTCTCTCTATCTCTGTCTCTCTCTAAGAACTTTAGGAACTCTCTCTCTCACTCAAAGGAGCCCAGCATATCTTTGTCTCTCTATCTATCTCTATTTCTCTCGTAGGAGTCTAGAATCTTTACGTCTCCGTCTCTCTCTATCAAAGGAGCCTCGCGGCAATCTCTCTCTCCCTCTCTCTCTCTCTCTCTCCCTCTCTCTCCGAGGAGAAAGTCGTCTATATTTCTCTCTCTCTCAATCGAACCTAGGTTCCCTATCTCTCTGTCCTCTCTCTCTTAAAGTAGAATAGCATACAACTCTCTTTGTGTCTCTCCGCTTTCTATCAAAGGATCCCAGCATCTCTCTCTCTCTCTCTCTCTGTCCCTCTTTCTCTCTCAAAGGAGCATAGCATCTCTCTCTCTCTCCAAGAATTCTAGAATATCTCTCTTGTGTTCTCTCTCTGTTTAAGAAGTCTAGTTTCTCTCTCTCTCAAAGGAGCATAGCAACTCTCTGTCTCTCTATCTCTCCACTTTCTCTCAAAGGAGCCTAGAATCTCTCTCTCATTCTCAAAGGAGACTAGAATCCCTCTCTCTCTCTATCTCTCTCTCTAAGGAGCCTAGCATGTACCTCTCTCCCTCTCTCGTTCACAGGAGCCTAGCATTTCTCTCTTTCCTCTCTCCCTCAGTCTCCCTCAAAGGAGAATAGCATCTCTCTCTCTGTCTCCTTCTTTCTCTTTCTCTCAAAAAGCTTATCATGTCACTCTCTCTAAAAGGATCAAAACAACTCTCTATCCCTCTCTCTCTCTGCCTCTCTCTCTCTCTCTCCCTCTAAGGAGCCTACCATGTATCTCCCTCACTCTCTCTTTCACAGGAGCCTAGCATCTCTCTCTTTCCTCTCTCCCTCAGTCTCTCTCAATGGAACCTAGCATCTCTCTCTCTGTCTATTTCTTTCTCTTTCTCTCAAAAGGCTTAGCATATCTCTCTCTCTAAAAGGACCCAAACATCTCTCTCCATCTCTCTCTCTTTCTCTCTCTCTCTCTCTCCCTCTCTCTCTCCAAGGAGAATATGTTCTCTCCCTCACTCTCTCTCTCTCTCAAAGGGCCTAGGATCCCTCTCCCTCTCTGTCTGTCTCTCTCTCCGTCGAAGGAGCCTACCATCTCCATCTCTCTGTATATCTCTCTTTCGCTCAAAGGAGCCTGGAATCTCTCACTCTCCCTCCCTCTCTCTGTCTCAAATGAGCCTAGCATCTCTCTCTATCTCTGTCTCTCTCAGTCTCTTTCTCTCCCTCAAAGAATCCTAGAATATATCTCTCTGTCTCATTCAAAGGATTCTAGCAACTCTCTCTTTCTCTCTCTAAGAATCCTAGCATCACTCACTCTCTCTTCAAAGGAGCCTATCATCCCTCCCTCTCTGACAAAATAGCCGAGCAACTCTCTCTCTCTTTCTCTCAAAGGAGACTACCATCTTTCTCAAAGGAGCTAAGCATCTCTCTCTGTCTCTCTCTCTCATACCTAGGAGCATATATTCTCTCTCTCTCCCTCTCTCTATCAAAGGAGCCTCTGATCCCTCTCTCAATGTCTCTCTTTCTCTAAAAGGAATCCAGCATCTCTCTGTCTCTCTAGCTCTCCTCTTTCTCTCAAAGGAGCCTAGCATATCTCTTTCTCTCTCAAAGGAGCCTAGTATCTCTCTCTCTCTCAGAAAGGAGCCTCAGAGCTCTCCCGCTGTCTCTCTCAAAGGAGACAAGCATCTATCTGTCTATCAATCTCAAAGGAATCTAGCATCTCTATCTATCTCTGTCTCTCTCTAAGAAGCTTAGAAACTCTCTCTCATTCAAAGAAGCCCAGCATATCTTTGTCTCTCTATCTATCTCTATTTCTCTCATAGGAGTCTAGAATCTTTACGTCTCCGTCTCTCTCTCTCAAAGGAGCCTCGCGGCACTCTCTCTCTCTCCCTCTCTCTCTCTCTCTCTCCCTCTCTCTCCGAGGAGAAAATCGTCTATATTTCTCTCTCTCTCAATCGAACCTAGGATCCCTATCTCTCTGTCCTCTCTCTCTTAAAGTAGAATAGCATACAACTCTCTTTGTGTCTCTCCGATTTCTATCAAAGGATCCCAGCATCTCTCTCTCTCTCTCTCTCTGTCCCTCTTTCTCTCTCAAAGGAGCATAGCATCTCTCTCTCTCTCCAAGAATTCTAGCATATCTCTCTTGCTCTCTCTCTCTGTTCAAGAAGTCTTGTTTCTCTCTCTCTCAAAGGAGCATAGCAACTCTCTGTCTCTCTCTCTCTCCACTTTCTCTCAAAGGAGCCTAGAATCTCTCTCTCATTCTCAAAGGAGACTAGAATCCCTCTCTCTATCTATCTCTCTCTCTAAGGAGCCTAGCATGTACCTCTCTCACTCTCTCGTTCACAGGAGCCTAGCATTTCTCTCTTTCCTCTCTCCCTCAGTCTCCCTCAAAGGAGAATAGCATCTCTCTCTCTGTCTACTTCTTTCTCTTTCTCTCAAAAAGCTTATCATATCTCTCTCTCTAAAAGGACCCAAACAACTCTCTCTCCCTCTCTCTCTCTGCCTCTCTCTCTCTCTCTCTCTCTCTAAGGAGCCTAGCATGTATCTCTCTCACTCTCTCGTTCACAGGCGCCTAGCATCTCTCTCTTTCCTCTCTCCCTCAGTCTCTCTCAATGGAACCTAGCATCTCTCTCTCTGTCTATTTCTTTCTCTTTCTCTCAAAAGGCTTAGCATATCTCTCTCTCTAAAAGAACCCAAACATCTCTCTCCCTCTCTCTTTCTCTTTCTCTCTCTCTCTCCCTCTCTCTCTCCAAGGAGAATATATTGATTCCCTCACTCACTCTCTCTCTCTCTCTCTCTCTCTCTCACTCTCTCTCTCATAGGGCCAAGGATCCCTCTCTCTCTCTGTCTGTCTCTCTCTCCGTCGAAGGAGCCTACCATCTCCATCTCTCTGTATATCTCTCTTTTGCTCAAAGGAGCCTAGAATCTCTCACTCTCCCTCCCTCTCTCTGTCTCAAATAAGCCTAGCATCTCTCTCTATCTCTGTCTCTCTCAGTCTCTTTCTCTCTCTCAAAGAATCCTAAAATATATCTCTCTGTCTCATTCAAAAATTCTAGCATCTCTCTCTTTCTCTCTCTAAGAATCCTAGCATCACTCACTCTCTCTTCAAAGGAGCCTATCATCCCTCCCTCTCTGACAAAATAACCGAGCAACTCTCTCTCTCTTTCTCTCAAAGGAGACTACCATCTCTCTTTCTCAAAGGAGCTAAGCATCTCTCTCTCTGTCTCTCTCTCTCATACCTAGGAGCATATATTCCCTCTCTCTCCCTCTCTCTCTCAAAGGAGCCTCTGATCCCTCTCTCACTGTGTCTCTTTCTCTAAAAGGAACCCAGCATCTCTCTGTCTCTCTAGCTCTCCTCTTTCTCTCAAAGGAGCCTAGCATATCTCTTTCTCTCTCAAAGGAGCCTAGTATCTCTCTCTCTCTCAGAAAGGAGCCTCAGAGCTCTCTCGCTGTCTCTCTCAAAGGAGACAAGCATCTATCTATCTATCTCTCTCTCAAAGGAATCTAGCGTCTCTCTCTATCTCTGTCTCTCTCTAAGAACTTTAGGAACTCTCTCTCTCACTCAAAGGAGCCCAGCATATCTTTGTCTCTCTATCTATCTCTATTTCTCTCGTAGGAGTCTAGAATCTTTACGTCTCCGTCTCTCTCTATCAAAGGAGCCTCGCGGCACTCTCTCTCTCTCCCTCTCTCTTTCTCTCTCTCCCTCTCTCTCCGAGGAGAAAGTCGTCTATATTTCTCTCTCTCTCATTCGAACCTAGGTTCCCTATCTCTCTGTCCTCTCTCTCTTAAAGTAGAATAGCATACAACTCTCTTTGTGTCTCTCCGCTTTCTATCAAAGGATCCCAGCATCTCTCTCTCTCTCTCTCTGTCCCTCTTTCTCTCTCAAAGGAGCATAGCATCTCTCTCTCTCTCCAAGAATTCTAGCATATCTCTCTTGCTCTCTCTCTCTGTTCAAGAAGTCTTGTTTCTCTCTCTCTCAAAGGAGCATAGCAACTCTCTGTCTCTCTATCTCTCCACTTTCTCTCAAAGGAGCCTAGAATCTCTCTCTCATTCTCAAAGGAGACTAGAATCCCTCTGTCTCTCTATCTCTCTCTCTAAGGAGCCTAGCATGTACCTCTCTCACTCTCTCGTTCACAGGAGCCTAGCATTTCTCTCTTTCCTCTCTCCCTCAGTCTCCCTCAAAGGAGAATAGCATCTCTCTCTCTGTCTCCTTCTTTCTCTTTCTCTCAAAAAGCTTATCATGTCTCTCTCTCTAAAAGGATCAAAACAACTCTCTATCCCTCTCTCTCTCTGCCTCTCTCTCTCTCTCTCCCTCTAAGGAGCCTACCATGTATCTCCCTCACTCTCTCTTTCACAGGAGCCTAGCATCTCTCTCTTTCCTCTCTCCCTCAG
Source organism: Manis pentadactyla (assembly GCF_030020395.1). Classification (NCBI taxonomy): domain Eukaryota; kingdom Metazoa; phylum Chordata; class Mammalia; order Pholidota; family Manidae; genus Manis; species Manis pentadactyla. The sequence continues at coordinate 23,787 of NW_026644784.1, forward strand.
TCTCTCTCAATGGAACCTAGCATCTCTCTCTCTGTCTATTTCTTTCTCTTTCTCTCAAAATGCTTAGCATATCTCTCTCTCTAAAAGGACCCAAACATCTCTCTCCATCTCTCTCTCTTTCTCTCTCTCTCTCTCTCCCTCTCTCTCTCCAAGGAGAATATGTTCTCTCCCTCACTCTCTCTCTCTCTCAAAGGGCCTAGGATCCCTCTCCCTCTCTGTCTGTCTCTCTCTCCGTCGAAGGAGCCTACCATCTCCATCTCTCTGTATATCTCTCTTTCGCACAAAGGAGCCTGGAATCTCTCACTCTCCCTCCCTCTCTCTGTCTCAAATGAGCCTAGCATCTCTCTCTATCTCTGTCTCTCTCAGTCTCTTTCTCTCTCTCAAAGAATCCTAGAATATATCTCTCTGTCTCATTCAAAGGATTCTAGCATCTCTCTCTTTCTCTCTCTAAGAATCCTAGCATCACTCACTCTCTCTTCAAAGGAGCCTATCATCCCTCCCTCTCTGACAAAATAGCCGAGCAACTCTCTCTCTCTTTCTCTCATAGGAGACTACCATCTTTCTCAAAGGAGCTAAGCATCTCTCTCTCTGTCTCTCTCTCTCATACCTAGGAGCATATATTCTCTCTCTCTCCCTCTCTCTCTCAAAGGAGCCTCTGATCCCTCTCTCAATGTCTCTCTTTCTCTAAAAGGAATCCAGCATCTCTCTGTCTCTCTAGCTCTCCTCTTTCTCTCAAAGGAGCCTAGCATATCTCTTTCTCTCTCAAAGGAGCCTAGTATCTCTCTCTCTCTCAGAAAGGAGCCTCAGAGCTCTCCCGCTGTCTCTCTCAAAGGAGACAAGCATCTATCTATCTATCAATCTCAAAGGAATCTAGCATCTCTCTCTATCTCTGTCTCTCTCTAAGAAGCTTAGAAACTCTCTCTCATTCAAAGGAGCCCAGCATATCTTTGTCTCTCTATCTATCTCTATTTCTCTCATAGGAGTCTAGAATCTTTACGTCTCCGTCTCTCTCTCTCAAAGGAGCCTCGCGGCACTCTCTCTCTCTCCCTCTCTCTCTCTCTCTCTCCCTCTCTCTCCGAGGAGAAAATCGTCTATATTTCTCTCTCTCTCAATCGAACCTAGGATCCCTATCTCTCTGTCCTCTCTCTCTTAAAGTAGAATAGCATACAACTCTCTTTGTGTCTCTCCGATTTCTATCAAAGGATCCCAGCATCTCTCTCTCTCTCTCTCTCTGTCCCTCTTTCTCTCTCAAAGGAGCATAGCATCTCTCTCTCTCTCCAAGAATTCTAGCATATCTCTCTTGCTCTCTCTCTCTGTTCAAGAAGTCTTGTTTCTCTCTCTCTCAAAGGAGCATAGCAACTCTCTGTCTCTCTCTCTCTCCACTTTCTCTCAAAGGAGCCTAGAATCTCTCTCTCATTCTCAAAGGAGACTAGAATCCCTCTCTCTATCTATCTCTCTCTCTAAGGAGCCTAGCATGTACCTCTCTCACTCTCTCGTTCACAGGAGCCTAGCATTTCTCTCTTTCCTCTCTCCCTCAGTCTCCCTCAAAGGAGAATAGCATCTCTCTCTCTGTCTCCTTCTTTCTCTTTCTCTCAAAAAGCTTATCATATCTCTCTCTCTAAAAGGACCCAAACAACTCTCTCTCCCTCTCTCTCTCTGCCTCTCTCTCTCTCTCTCTCTCTCTCTCTCTAAGGAGCCTAGCATGTATCTCTCTCACTCTCTCGTTCACAGGCGCCTAGCATCTCTCTCTTTCCTCTCTCCCTCAGTCTCTCTCAATGGAACCTAGCATCTGTCTCTCTGTCTATTTCTTTCTCTTTCTCTCAAAAGGCTTAGCATATCTCTCTCTCTAAAAGAACCCAAACATCTCTCTCCCTCTCTCTTTCTCTTTCTCTCTCTCTCTCCCTCTCTCTCTCCAAGGAGAATATATTGATTCCCTCTCTCTCTCTCTCTCTCTCTCTCTCTCTCTCTCTCTCATAGGGCCAAGGATCCCTCTCTCTCTCTGTCTGTCTCTCTCTCCGTCGAAGGAGCCTACCATCTCCATCTCTCTGTATATCTCTCTTTCGCTCAAAGGAGCCTAGAATCTCTCACTCTCCCTCCCTCTCTCTGTCTCAAATGAACCTAGCATCTCTCTCTATCTCTGTCTCTCTCAGTCTCTTTCTCTCTCTCAAAGAATCCTAGAATATATCTCTCTGTCTCATTCAAGGCATTCTAGCATCTCTCTCTTTCTCTCTCTAAGAATCCTAGCATCACTCACTCTCTCTCTCAAAGCAGCCAACCAGCCCTCCCTCTCTGACAAATTAGCCGAGCAACTCTCTCTCTCTTTCTCTCAAAGGAGACTACCATCTTTCTCAAAGGAGCTAAGCATCTCTCTCTCTGTCTCTCTCTCTCATACCTAGGAGCATATATTCCCTCTCTCTCCCTCTCTCTCTTAAAGGAGACTCTGATCCCTCTCTCAATGTCTCTCTTTCTCTAAAAGGAATCCAGCATCTCTCTGTCTCTCTAGCTCTCCTCTTTCTCTCAAAGGAGCCTAGCATATCTCTTTCTCTCTCAAAGGAGCCTAGTATCTCTCTCTCTCTCAGAAAGGAGCCTCAGAGCTCTCTCGCTGTCTCTCTCAAAGGAGACAAGCATCTATCTATCTATCTATCTCTCAAAGGAATCTAGCATCTCTCTCTATCTCTGTCTCTCTCTAAGAACTTTAGGAACTCTCTCTCTCACTCAAAGGAGCCCAGCATATCTTTGTCTCTCTATCTATCTCTATTTCTCTCGTAGGAGTCTAGAATCTTTACGTCTCCGTCTCTCTCTATCAAAGGAGCCTCGCGGCAATCTCTCTCTCCCTCTCTCTCTCTCTCTCTCCCTCTCTCTCCGAGGAGAAAGTCGTCTATATTTCTCTCTCTCTCAATCGAACCTAGGTTCCCTATCTCTCTGTCCTCTCTCTCTTAAAGTAGAATAGCATACAACTCTCTTTGTGTCTCTCCGCTTTCTATCAAAGGATCCCAGCATCTCTCTCTCTCTCTCTCTCTGTCCCTCTTTCTCTCTCAAAGGAGCATAGCATCTCTCTCTCTCTCCAAGAATTCTAGAATATCTCTCTTGTGTTCTCTCTCTGTTTAAGAAGTCTAGTTTCTCTCTCTCTCAAAGGAGCATAGCAACTCTCTGTCTCTCTATCTCTCCACTTTCTCTCAAAGGAGCCTAGAATCTCTCTCTCATTCTCAAAGGAGACTAGAATCCCTCTCTCTCTCTATCTCTCTCTCTAAGGAGCCTAGCATGTACCTCTCTCACTCTCTCGTTCACAGGAGCCTAGCATTTCTCTCTTTCCTCTCTCCCTCAGTCTCCCTCAAAGGAGAATAGCATCTCTCTCTCTGTCTCCTTCTTTCTCTTTCTCTCAAAAAGCTTATCATGTCACTCTCTCTAAAAGGATCAAAACAACTCTCTATCCCTCTCTCTCTCTGCCTCTCTCTCTCTCTCTCCCTCTAAGGAGCCTACCATGTATCTCCCTCACTCTCTCTTTCACAGGAGCCTAGCATCTCTCTCTTTCCTCTCTCCCTCAGTCTCTCTCAATGGAACCTAGCATCTCTCTCTCTGTCTATTTCTTTCTCTTTCTCTCAAAAGGCTTAGCATATCTCTCTCTCTAAAAGGACCCAAACATCTCTCTCCATCTCTCTCTCTTTCTCTCTCTCTCTCTCTCCCTCTCTCTCTCCAAGGAGAATATGTTCTCTCCCTCACTCTCTCTCTCTCTCAAAGGGCCTAGGATCCCTCTCCCTCTCTGTCTGTCTCTCTCTCCGTCGAAGGAGCCTACCATCTCCATCTCTCTGTATATCTCTCTTTCGCTCAAAGGAGCCTGGAATCTCTCACTCTCCCTCCCTCTCTCTGTCTCAAATGAGCCTAGCATCTCTCTCTATCTCTGTCTCTCTCAGTCTCTTTCTCTCCCTCAAAGAATCCTAGAATATATCTCTCTGTCTCATTCAAAGGATTCTAGCAACTCTCTCTTTCTCTCTCTAAGAATCCTAGCATCACTCACTCTCTCTTCAAAGGAGCCTATCATCCCTCCCTCTCTGACAAAATAGCCGAGCAACTCTCTCTCTCTTTCTCTCAAAGGAGACTACCATCTTTCTCAAAGGAGCTAAGCATCTCTCTCTGTCTCTCTCTCTCATACCTAGGAGCATATATTCTCTCTCTCTCCCTCTCTCTATCAAAGGAGCCTCTGATCCCTCTCTCAATGTCTCTCTTTCTCTAAAAGGAATCCAGCATCTCTCTGTCTCTCTAGCTCTCCTCTTTCTCTCAAAGGAGCCTAGCATATCTCTTTCTCTCTCAAAGGAGCCTAGTATCTCTCTCTCTCTCAGAAAGGAGCCTCAGAGCTCTCCCGCTGTCTCTCTCAAAGGAGACAAGCATCTATCTGTCTATCAATCTCAAAGGAATCTAGCATCTCTATCTATCTCTGTCTCTCTCTAAGAAGCTTAGAAACTCTCTCTCATTCAAAGAAGCCCAGCATATCTTTGTCTCTCTATCTATCTCTATTTCTCTCATAGGAGTCTAGAATCTTTACGTCTCCGTCTCTCTCTCTCAAAGGAGCCTCGCGGCACTCTCTCTCTCTCCCTCTCTCTCTCTCTCTCTCCCTCTCTCTCCGAGGAGAAAATCGTCTATATTTCTCTCTCTCTCAATCGAACCTAGGATCCCTATCTCTCTGTCCTCTCTCTCTTAAAGTAGAATAGCATACAACTCTCTTTGTGTCTCTCCGATTTCTATCAAAGGATCCCAGCATCTCTCTCTCTCTCTCTCTCTGTCCCTCTTTCTCTCTCAAAGGAGCATAGCATCTCTCTCTCTCTCCAAGAATTCTAGCATATCTCTCTTGCTCTCTCTCTCTGTTCAAGAAGTCTTGTTTCTCTCTCTCTCAAAGGAGCATAGCAACTCTCTGTCTCTCTCTCTCTCCACTTTCTCTCAAAGGAGCCTAGAATCTCTCTCTCATTCTCAAAGGAGACTAGAATCCCTCTCTCTATCTATCTCTCTCTCTAAGGAGCCTAGCATGTACCTCTCTCACTCTCTCGTTCACAGGAGCCTAGCATTTCTCTCTTTCCTCTCTCCCTCAGTCTCCCTCAAAGGAGAATAGCATCTCTCTCTCTGTCTACTTCTTTCTCTTTCTCTCAAAAAGCTTATCATATCTCTCTCTCTAAAAGGACCCAAACAACTCTCTCTCCCTCTCTCTCTCTGCCTCTCTCTCTCTCTCTCTCTCTCTAAGGAGCCTAGCATGTATCTCTCTCACTCTCTCGTTCACAGGCGCCTAGCATCTCTCTCTTTCCTCTCTCCCTCAGTCTCTCTCAATGGAACCTAGCATCTCTCTCTCTGTCTATTTCTTTCTCTTTCTCTCAAAAGGCTTAGCATATCTCTCTCTCTAAAAGAACCCAAACATCTCTCTCCCTCTCTCTTTCTCTTTCTCTCTCTCTCTCCCTCTCTCTCTCCAAGGAGAATATATTGATTCCCTCACTCACTCTCTCTCTCTCTCTCTCTCTCTCTCTCTCTCACTCTCTCTCTCATAGGGCCAAGGATCCCCTCTCTCTCTCTGTCTGTCTCTCTCTCCGTCGAAGGAGCCTACCATCTCCATCTCTCTGTATATCTCTCTTTTGCTCAAAGGAGCCTAGAATCTCTCACTCTCCCTCCCTCTCTCTGTCTCAAATAAGCCTAGCATCTCTCTCTATCTCTGTCTCTCTCAGTCTCTTTCTCTCTCTCAAAGAATCCTAAAATATATCTCTCTGTCTCATTCAAAAATTCTAGCATCTCTCTCTTTCTCTCTCTAAGAATCCTAGCATCACTCACTCTCTCTTCAAAGGAGCCTATCATCCCTCCCTCTCTGACAAAATAACCGAGCAACTCTCTCTCTCTTTCTCTCAAAGGAGACTACCATCTCTCTTTCTCAAAGGAGCTAAGCATCTCTCTCTCTGTCTCTCTCTCTCATACCTAGGAGCATATATTCCCTCTCTCTCCCTCTCTCTCTCAAAGGAGCCTCTGATCCCTCTCTCACTGTGTCTCTTTCTCTAAAAGGAACCCAGCATCTCTCTGTCTCTCTAGCTCTCCTCTTTCTCTCAAAGGAGCCTAGCATATCTCTTTCTCTCTCAAAGGAGCCTAGTATCTCTCTCTCTCTCAGAAAGGAGCCTCAGAGCTCTCTCGCTGTCTCTCTCAAAGGAGACAAGCATCTATCTATCTATCTCTCTCTCAAAGGAATCTAGCGTCTCTCTCTATCTCTGTCTCTCTCTAAGAACTTTAGGAACTCTCTCTCTCACTCAAAGGAGCCCAGCATATCTTTGTCTCTCTATCTATCTCTATTTCTCTCGTAGGAGTCTAGAATCTTTACGTCTCCGTCTCTCTCTATCAAAGGAGCCTCGCGGCACTCTCTCTCTCTCCCTCTCTCTTTCTCTCTCTCCCTCTCTCTCCGAGGAGAAAGTCGTCTATATTTCTCTCTCTCTCATTCGAACCTAGGTTCCCTATCTCTCTGTCCTCTCTCTCTTAAAGTAGAATAGCATACAACTCTCTTTGTGTCTCTCCGCTTTCTATCAAAGGATCCCAGCATCTCTCTCTCTCTCTCTCTGTCCCTCTTTCTCTCTCAAAGGAGCATAGCATCTCTCTCTCTCTCCAAGAATTCTAGCATATCTCTCTTGCTCTCTCTCTCTGTTCAAGAAGTCTTGTTTCTCTCTCTCTCAAAGGAGCATAGCAACTCTCTGTCTCTCTATCTCTCCACTTTCTCTCAAAGGAGCCTAGAATCTCTCTCTCATTCTCAAAGGAGACTAGAATCCCTCTGTCTCTCTATCTCTCTCTCTAAGGAGCCTAGCATGTACCTCTCTCACTCTCTCGTTCACAGGAGCCTAGCATTTCTCTCTTTCCTCTCTCCCTCAGTCTCCCTCAAAGGAGAATAGCATCTCTCTCTCTGTCTCCTTCTTTCTCTTTCTCTCAAAAAGCTTATCATGTCTCTCTCTCTAAAAGGATCAAAACAACTCTCTATCCCTCTCTCTCTCTGCCTCTCTCTCTCTCTCTCCCTCTAAGGAGCCTACCATGTATCTCCCTCACTCTCTCTTTCACAGGAGCCTAGCATCTCTCTCTTTCCTCTCTCCCTCAGTCTCTCTCAATGGAACCTAGCATCTCTCTCTCTGTCTATTTCTTTCTCTTTCTCTCAAAATGCTTAGCATATCTCTCTCTCTAAAAGGACCCAAACATCTCTCTCCATCTCTCTCTCTTTCTCTCTCTCTCTCTCTCCCTCTCTCTCTCCAAGGAGAATATGTTCTCTCCCTCACTCTCTCTCTCTCTCAAAGGGCCTAGGATCCCTCTCCCTCTCTGTCTGTCTCTCTCTCCGTCGAAGGAGCCTACCATCTCCATCTCTCTGTATATCTCTCTTTCGCACAAAGGAGCCTGGAATCTCTCACTCTCCCTCCCTCTCTCTGTCTCAAATGAGCCTAGCATCTCTCTCTATCTCTGTCTCTCTCAGTCTCTTTCTCTCTCTCAAAGAATCCTAGAATATATCTCTCTGTCTCATTCAAAGGATTCTAGCATCTCTCTCTTTCTCTCTCTAAGAATCCTAGCATCACTCACTCTCTCTTCAAAGGAGCCTATCATCCCTCCCTCTCTGACAAAATAGCCGAGCAACTCTCTCTCTCTTTCTCTCATAGGAGACTACCATCTTTCTCAAAGGAGCTAAGCATCTCTCTCTCTGTCTCTCTCTCTCATACCTAGGAGCATATATTCTCTCTCTCTCCCTCTCTCTCTCAAAGGAGCCTCTGATCCCTCTCTCAATGTCTCTCTTTCTCTAAAAGGAATCCAGCATCTCTCTGTCTCTCTAGCTCTCCTCTTTCTCTCAAAGGAGCCTAGCATATCTCTTTCTCTCTCAAAGGAGCCTAGTATCTCTCTCTCTCTCAGAAAGGAGCCTCAGAGCTCTCCCGCTGTCTCTCTCAAAGGAGACAAGCATCTATCTATCTATCAATCTCAAAGGAATCTAGCATCTCTCTCTATCTCTGTCTCTCTCTAAGAAGCTTAGAAACTCTCTCTCATTCAAAGGAGCCCAGCATATCTTTGTCTCTCTATCTATCTCTATTTCTCTCATAGGAGTCTAGAATCTTTACGTCTCCGTCTCTCTCTCTCAAAGGAGCCTCGCGGCACTCTCTCTCTCTCCCTCTCTCTCTCTCTCTCTCCCTCTCTCTCCGAGGAGAAAATCGTCTATATTTCTCTCTCTCTCAATCGAACCTAGGATCCCTATCTCTCTGTCCTCTCTCTCTTAAAGTAGAATAGCATACAACTCTCTTTGTGTCTCTCCGATTTCTATCAAAGGATCCCAGCATCTCTCTCTCTCTCTCTCTCTGTCCCTCTTTCTCTCTCAAAGGAGCATAGCATCTCTCTCTCTCTCCAAGAATTCTAGCATATCTCTCTTGCTCTCTCTCTCTGTTCAAGAAGTCTTGTTTCTCTCTCTCTCAAAGGAGCATAGCAACTCTCTGTCTCTCTATCTCTCCACTTTCTCTCAAAGGAGCCTAGAATCTCTCTCTCATTCTCAAAGGAGACTAGAATCCCTCTCTCTATCTATCTCTCTCTCTAAGGAGCCTAGCATGTACCTCTCTCACTCTCTCGTTCACAGGAGCCTAGCATTTCTCTCTTTCCTCTCTCCCTCAGTCTCCCTCAAAGGAGAATAGCATCTCTCTCTCTGTCTCCTTCTTTCTCTTTCTCTCAAAAAGCTTATCATATCTCTCTCTCTAAAAGGACCCAAACAACTCTCTCTCCCTCTCTCTCTCTGCCTCTCTCTCTCTCTCTCTCTCTCTCTCTCTAAGGAGCCTAGCATGTATCTCTCTCACTCTCTCGTTCACAGGCGCCTAGCATCTCTCTCTTTCCTCTCTCCCTCAGTCTCTCTCAATGGAACCTAGCATCTGTCTCTCTGTCTATTTCTTTCTCTTTCTCTCAAAAGGCTTAGCATATCTCTCTCTCTAAAAGAACCCAAACATCTCTCTCCCTCTCACTTTCTCTTTCTCTCTCTCTCTCCCTCTCTCTCTCCAAGGAGAATATATTGATTCCCTCTCTCTCTCTCTCTCTCTCTCTCTCTCTCTCTCTCTCTCTCTCTCTCTCATAGGGCCAAGGATCCCTCTCTCTCTCTGTCTGTCTCTCTCTCCGTCGAAGGAGCCTACCATCTCCATCTCTCTGTATATCTCTCTTTCGCTCAAAGGAGCCTAGAATCTCTCACTCTCCCTCCCTCTCTCTGTCTCAAATGAACCTAGCATCTCTCTCTATCTCTGTCTCTCTCAGTCTCTTTCTCTCTCTCAAAGAATCCTAGAATATATCTCTCTGTCTCATTCAAGGCATTCTAGCATCTCTCTCTTTCTCTCTCTAAGAATCCTAGCATCACTCACTCTCTCTCTCAAAGCAGCCAACCAGCCCTCCCTCTCTGACAAATTAGCCGAGCAACTCTCTCTCTCTTTCTCTCAAAGGAGACTACCATCTCTCTTTCTCAAAGGAGCTAAGCATCTCTCTCTCTGTCTCTCTCTCTCATACCTAGGAGCATATATTCCCTCTCTCTCCCTCTCTCTCTCAAAGGAGCCTCTGATCCCTCTCTCACTGTGTCTCTTTCTCTAAAAGGAACCCAGCATCTCTCTGTCTCTCTAGCTCTCCTCTTTCTCTCAAAGGAGCCTAGCATATCTCTTTCTCTCTCAAAGGAGCCTACTATCTCTCTCTCTCTCAGAAAGGAGCCTCAGAGCTCTCTCGCTGTCTCTCTCAAAGGAGACAAGCATCTATCTATCTATCTCTCTCTCAAAGGAATCTAGCGTCTCTCTCTATCTCTGTCTCTCTCTAAGAACTTTAGAAACTCTTTCTCTCACTCAAAGGAGCCCAGCATATCTTTGTCTCTCTATCTATCTCTATTTCTCTCATAGGAGTCTAGAATCTTTACGTCTCCGTCTCTCTCTCTCAAAGGTGCCTCGCGGCACTCTCTCTCTCTCCCTCTCTCTCTCTCTCTCTCCCTCCCTCTCCGAGGAGAAAATCGTCTATATTTCTCTCTCTCTCAATCGAACCTAGGATCCCTATCTCTCTGTCCTCTCTCTCTTAAAGTAGAATAGCATACAACTCTCTTTGTGTCTCTCCGCTTTCTATCAAAGGATCCCAGCATCTCTCTCTCTCTCTCTGTGTCCCAATTTCTCTCTCAAAGGAGCATAGCATCTCTCTCTCTCCAAGAATTCTAGCATATCTCTCTTGCACTCTCTCTCTGTTTAAAAAGTCTAGTTTAACTCTCTCTCAAAGGAGCATAGCAACTCTCTGTCTCTCTATCTCTCCACTTTCTCTCAAAGGAGACTAGAATCTCTCACTCATTCTCAAAGGAGACTAGAATCCCTCTCTCTATCTATCTCTCTCTCTAAGGAGCCTAGCATGTATCTCTCTCACTCTCTCGTTCACAGGAGCCTAGCATTTCTCTCTTTTCTCTCTCCCTCAGTCTCCCTCAAAGGAGCCTAGCATCTCTCTCTGGGTCTCCTTCTTTCTCTTTCTCTCAAAATGCTTATCATATCTCTCTCTCTAAAAGGACCCAAACAACTCTTTCTCCCTCTCTCTCTCTGCCTCTCTCTCTCTCTCTCTCTCTCTCTCTCTCTCTCTCTCTCTATGGAGCCTAGCATGTATCTCCCTCACTCTCTCTTTCACAGGAGCCTAGCATCTCTCTCTTTCCTCTTTCCCTCAGTCTCTCTCAATGGAACCTAGCATCTCTCTCTCTGTCTATTTCTTTCTCTTTCTCTCAAAAGGCTTAGCATATCTCTCTCTCTAAAAGGACCCAAACATCTCTCTCCATCTCTCTCTCTTTCTCTCTCTCACTCTCTCCCTCTCTCTCTCCAAGGAGAATATATTCTCTCCCTCACTCTCTCTCTCTCTCTCTCTCAAAGTGCCTAGGATCCCTCTCTCTCTCTGTCTGTCTCTCTCTCCATCGAAGGAGCCTACCATCTCCATCTCTCTGTATATCTCTCTTTCGCTCAAAGGAGCCTAGAATCTCTCACTCTCCCTCCCTCTCTCTGTCTCAAATGAGCCAAGCATCTCTCTCCTTATCTGTCTCTCTCCGTCTCTTTCTCTCTCTCAAAGAATCCTAGAATATATCTCTCTGTCTCATTCAAGGCATTCTAGCATCTCTCTCTTTCTCTCTCTAAGAATCCTAGCATCACTCACTCTCTTTTCAAAGGAGCCTATCATCCCTCCCTCTCTGACAAAATAGCCGAGCAACTCTCTCTCTCTTTCTCTCAAAGGAGACTACCATCTCTCTTTCTCAAAGGAGCTAAGCATCTCTCTCTCTCTGTCACTCTCTCTCATACCTAGGAGCATATATTCTCTCTCTCTCCCTCTCTCTCTCAAAGGAGCCTCTGATCCCTCTCTCAATGTCTCTCTTTCTCTAAAAGGAACCCAGCATCTCTCTGTCTCTCTAGCTCTCCTCTTTCTCTCAAAGGAGCCTAGCATATCTCTTTCTCTCTCAAAGGAGCCTAGTATCTCTCTCTCTCTCAGAAAGGAGCCTCAGAGCTCTCTCGCTGTCTCTCTCAAAGGAGACAAACATCTATCTATCTATCTCTCTCAAAGGAATCTAGCATCTCTCTCTATCTCTGTCTCTCTCTAAGAAGCTTAGAAACTCTCTCTCTCACTCAAAGGAGCAAAGCATATCTTTGTCTCTCTATCTATCTCTATTTCTCTCATAGGGGTCTAGAATCTTTACATCTCCGTCTCTCTCTATCAAAGGAGCCTCGCGGCACTCTCTCTCTCTCCCTCTCTCTCTCTCTCCCTCTCTCTCCGAGGAGAAAATCGTCTATATTTCTCTCTCTCTCAATCGAACCTAGGATCCCTATCTCTCTGTCCTCTCTCTCTTAAAGTAGAATAGCATACAACTCTCTTTGTGTCTCTCCGCTTTCTATCAAAGGATCCCAGCATCTCTCTCTCTCTCTCTCTGTCCCTCTTTCTCTCTCAAAGGAGCATAGCATCTCTCTCTCTCCAAGAATTCTAGCATATCTCTTTTGCACTCTCTCTCTGTTTAAGAAGTCTAGTTTAACTCTCTCTCAAAGGAGCATAGCAACTCTCTGTCTCTCTATCTCTCCACTTTCTCTCAAAGGAGACTAGAATCTCTCACTCATTCTCAAAGGAGACTAGAATCCCTCTATCTATCTCTCTCTCTAAGGAGCCAAGCATGTATCTCTCTCACTCTCTCGTTCACAGGAGCCTAGCATTTCTCTCTTTTCTCTCTCCCTCAGTCTCCCTCAAAGGAGCCTAGCATCTCTCTCTGGGTCTCCTTCTTTCTCTTTCTCTCAAAATGCTTATCATATCTCTCTCTCTAAAAGGACCCAAACAACTCTTTCTCCCTCTCTCTCTCTGCCTCTCTCTCTCTCTCTCTCTCTCTCTCTCCCTCTCTCTCTCTAAGGAGCCTAGCATGTATCTCCCTCACTCTCTCTTTCACAGGAGCCTAGCATCTCTCTCTTTCCTCTATCCCTCAGTCTCTATCAATGGAACCTAGCATCTCTCTCTCTGTCTATTTCTTTCTCTTTCTCTCAAAAGGCTTAGCATATCTCTCTCTCTAAAAGGACCCAAACATCTCTCTCCATCTCTCTCTCTTTCTCTCTCTCACTCTCTCCCTCTCTCTCTCCAAGGAGAATATATTCTCTCCCTCACTCTATCTCTCTCACAAAGGGCCTAGGATCCCTCTCTCTCTCTGTCTGTCTCTCTCTCTGTCGAAGGAGCCTACCATCTCCATCTCTCTGTATATCTCTCTTTCGCTCAAAGGAGCCTAGAATCTCTCACTCTCCCTCCCTCTCTCTGTCTCAAATGAGCCTAGCATCTCCCTCTATCTCTGTCTCTCTCAGTCTCTTTCTCTCTCTCAAAGAATCCTAGAATATATCTCTCTGTCTCATTCAAAGGATTCTAGCATCTCTCTCTTTCTCTCTCTAAGAATCCTAGCATCACTCACTCTCTCTTCAAAGGAGCCTATCATCCCTCCCTCTCTGACAAAATAACCGAGCAACTCTCTCTCTCTTTCTCTCAAAGGAGACTACCATCTCTCTTTCTCAAAGGAGCTAAGCATCTCTCTCTCTGTCTCTCTCTCTCATACCTAGGAGCATATATTCTCTCTCTCTCCCTCTCTCTCTCAAAGGAGCCTCTGATCCCTCTCTCACTGTCTCTCTTTCTCTAAAAGGAACCCAGCATCTCTCTGTCTCTCTAGCTCTCCTCTTTCTCTCAAAGGAGCCTAGCATATCTCTTTCTCTCTCAAAGGAGCCTAGTATCTCTCTCTCTCTCAGAAAGGAGCCTCAGAGCTCTCTCGCTGTCTCTCTCAAATGAGACAAGCATCTATCTATCTCTCTCTCTCAAAGGAATCTAGCATCTCTCTCTATCTCTTTCTCTCTCTAAGAAACTTAGAAACTCTCTCTCTCACTCAAATTAGCCCAGCATATCTTTGTCTCTCTATCTATCTCTATTTCTCTCATAGGAGTCTAGAATCTTTACGTCTCCGTCTCTCTCTCTCTCAAAGGTGCCTCGAGGCACTCTCTCTCTCTCCCTCTCTCTCTCTCTCTCTCCCTCCCTCTCCGAGGAGAAAATCGTCTATATTTCTCTCTCTCTCAATCGAACCTAGGATCCCTATCTCTCTGTCCTCTCTCTCTTAAAGTAGAATAGCATACAACTCTCTTTGTGTCTCTCCGCTTTCTATCAAAGGATCCCAGCATCTCTCTCTCTCTCTCTGTGTCCCTCTTTCTCTCTCAAAGGAGCATAGCATCTCTCTCTCTCCAAGAATTCTAGCATATCTCTCTTGAACTCTCTCTCTGTTTAAGAAGTCTAGTTTATCTCTCTCTCAAAGGAGCATAGCAACTCTCTGTCTCTCTATCTCTCCACTTTCTCTCAAAGGAGCCTAGAATCTCTCACTCATTCTCAAAGGAGACTAGAATCCCTCTCTCTATCTATCTCTCTCTCTAAGGAGCCTAGCATGTATCTCTCTCACTCTCTCGTTCACAGGAGCCTAGCATTTCTCTCTTTTCTCTCTCCCTCAATCTCCCTCAAAGGAGCCTAGCATCTCTCTCTGGGTCTCCTTCTTTCTCTTTCTCTCAAAATGCTTATCATATCTCTCTCTCTAAAAGGACCCAAACAACTCTTTCTCCCTCTCTCTCTCTGCCTCTCTCTCTCTCTCTCTCTCTGTCTCTCTCACCCTCTCTCTCTCTCTCTCTCTCTCTCTCTCTCTATGGAGCCTAGCATGTATCTCCCTCACTCTCTCTTTCACAGGAGCCTAGCATCTCTCTCTTTCCTCTTTCCCTCAGTCTCTCTCAATGGAACCTAGCATCTCTCTCTCTGTCTATTTCTTTCTCTTTCTCTCAAAAGGCTTAGCATATCTCTCTCTCTAAAAGGACCCAAACATCTCTCTCCATCTCTCTCTCTTTCTCTCTCTCACTCTCTCCCTCTCTCTCTCCAAGGAGAATATATTCTCTCCCTCACTCTCTCTCACTCTCTCTCAAAGGGCCTAGGATCCCTCTCTCTCTCTGTCTGTCTCTCTCTCCGTCGAAGGAGCCTACCATCTCCATCTCTCTGTATATCTCTCTTTCGCTCAAAGGAGCCTAGAATCTCTCACTCTCCCTCCCTCTCTCTGTCTCAAATGAGCCAAGCATCTCTCTCTATATCTGTCTCTCTCAGTCTCTTTCTCTCTCTCAAAGAATCCTAGAATATATCTCTCTGTCTTATTCAAGGCATTCTAGCATCTCTCTCTTTCTCTCTCTAAGAATCCTAGCATCACTCACTCTCTCTTCAAAGGAGCCTATCATCCCTCCCTCTCTGACAAAATAGCCGAGCAACTCTCTCTCTCTTTCTCTCAAAGGAGACTACCATCTCTCTTTCTCAAAGGAGCTAAGCATCTCTCTCTCTGTCTCTCTCTCTCATACCTAGGAGCATATATTCTCTCTCTCTCCCTCTCTCTATCAAAGGAACCTCTGATCCCTCTCTCAATGTCTCTCTTTCTCTAAAAGGAATCCAGCATCTCTCTGTCTCTCTAGCTCTCCTCTTTCTCTCAAAGGAGCCTAGCATATCTCTTTCTCTCTCAAAGGAGCCTAGTATCTCTCTCTCTCTCAGAAAGGAGCCTCAGAGCTCTCTCGCTGTCTCTCTCAAAGGAGACAAACATCTATCTATCTCTCTCTCTCAAAGGAATCTAGCATCTCTCTCTACCTCTGTCACTCTCTAAGAACCTTAGAAACTCTCTCTCTCACTCAAAGGAGCCCAGCATATCTTTGTCTCTCTATCTATCTCTATTTCTCTCATAGGAGTCTAGAATCTTTACGTCTCCGTCTCTCTCTATCAAAGGAGCCTCGCGGCACTCTCTCTCTCTCCCTCTCTCTCTCTCTCCCACTCTCTCCGAGGAGAAAATCGTCTATATTTCTCTCTCTCAATCGAACCTAGGTTCCCTATCACTCTGTCCTCTCTCTCTTAAAGTAGAATAGCATACAACTCTCTTTGTGTATCTCCGCTTTCTATCAAAGGATCCCAGCATCTCTCTCTCTCTCTCTCTGTCCCTCTTTCTCTCTCAAAGGAGCATAGCATCTCTCTCTCTCTCCAAGAATTCTAGAATATCTCTCTTGTGCTCTCTCTCTGTTTAAGAAGTCTAGTTTCTCTCTCTCTCAAAGGAGCATAGCAACTCTCTGTCTCTCTATCTCTCCACTTTCTCTCAAAGGAGCCTAGAATCTCTCTCTCATTCTCAAAGGAGACTAGAATCCCTCTCTCTATCTATCTCTCTCTCTAAGGAGCCTAGCATGTACCTCTCTCACTCTCTCGTTCACAGGAGCCTAGCATTTCTCTCTTTCCTCTCTCCCTCAGTCTCCCTCAAAGGAGAATAGCATCTCTCTCTCTGTCTCCTTCTTTCTCTTTCTCTCAAAAAGCTTATCATGTCTCTCTCTCTAAAAGGATCCAAACAACTCTCTCTCCCTCTCTCTCTCTGCCTCTCTCTCTCTCTCTCCCTCTAAGGAGCCTAGCATGTATCTCCCTCACTCTCTCTTTCACAGGAGCCTAGCATCTCTCTCTTTCCTCTATCCCTCAGTCTCTATCAATGGAACCTAGCATCTCTCTCTCTGTCTATTTCTTTCTCTTTCTCTCAAAAGGCTTAGCATATCTCTCTCTCTAAAAGGACCCAAACATCTCTCTCCATCTCTCTCTCTTTCTCTCTCTCACTCTCTCCCTCTCTCTCTCCAAGGAGAATATATTCTCTCCCTCACTCTATCTCTCTCACAAAGGGCCTAGGATCCCTCTCTCTCTCTGTCTGTCTCTCTCTCTGTCGAAGGAGCCTACCATCTCCATCTCTCTGTATATCTCTCTTTCGCTCAAAGGAGTCTAGAATCTCTCACTCTCCCTCCCTCTCTCTGTCTCAAATGAGCCTAGCATCTCTCTCTATCTCTGTCTCTCTCAGTCTCTTTCTCTCTCTCAAAGAATCCTAGAATATATCTCTCTGTCTCATTCAAAGGATTCTAACATCTCTCTCTTTCTCTCTCTAAGAATCCTAGCATCACTCACTCTCTCTTCAAAGGAGCATATCATCCCTCCCTCTCTGACAAAATAACCGAGCAACTCTCTCTCTCTTTCTCTCGAAGGAGACTACCATCTCTCTTTCTCAAAGGAGCTAAGCATCTCTCTCTCTGTCTCTCTCTCTCATACCTAGGAGCATATATTCCCTCTCTCTCCCTCTCTCTCTCAAAGGAGCCTCTGATCCCTCTCTCACTGTCTCTCTTTCTCTAAAAGGAACCCAGCATCTCTCTGTCTCTCTAGCTCTCCTCTTTCTCTCAAAGGAGCCTAGCATATCTCTTTCTCTCTCAAAGGAGCCTAGTATCTCTCTCTCTCTCAGAAAGGAGCCTCAGAGCTCTCTCGCTGTCTCTCTCAAAGGAGACAAGCATCTATCTATCTATCTCTCTCTCAAAGGAATCTAGCATCTCTCTCTATCTCTGTCTCTCTCTAAGAACATTAGAAACTCTCTCTCTCACTCAAAGGAGCCCAGCATATCTTTGTCTCTCTATCTCTATTTCTCTCATAGGAGTCTAGAATCTTTACGTCTCCGTCTCTCTCTCTCAAAGGTGCCTCGCGGCACTCTCTCTCTCTCCCTCTCTCTCTCTCTCTCTCCCTCCCTCTCCGAGGAGAAAATCGTCTATATTTCTCTCTCTCTCAATCGAACCTAGGATCCCTATCTCTCTGTCCTCTCTCTCTTAAAGTAGAATAGCATACAACTCTCTTTGTGTCTCTCCGCTTTCTATCAAAGGATCCCAGCATCTCTCTCTCTCTCTCTGTGTCCCTCTTTCTCTCTCAAAGGAGCATAGCATCTCTCTCTCTCCAATAATTCTAGCATATCTCTCTTGCACTCTCTCTCTGTTTAAGAAGTCTAGTTTATCTCTCTCTCAAAGGAGCATAGCAACTCTCTGTCTCTCTATCTCTCCACTTTCTCTCAAAGGAGCCTAGAATCTCTCACTCGTTCTCAAAGGAGACTAGAATCCCTCTCTCTATCTATCTCTCTCTCTAAGGAGCCTAGCATGTATCTCTCTCACTCTCTCGTTCACAGGAGCCTAGCATTTCTCTCTTTTCTCTCTCCCTCAGTCACCCTCAAAGGAGCCTAGCATCTCTCTCTGGGTCTCCTTCTTTCTCTTTCTCTCAAAATGCTTATCATATGTCTCTCTCTAAAAGGACCCAAACAACTCTTTCTCCCTCTCTCTCTCTGTACCTCTCTCTCTCTCTCTCTCTCTCTCTCTATGGAGCCTAGCATGTATCTCCCTCACTCTCTCTTTCACAGGAGCCTAGCATCTCTCTCTTTCCTCTCTCCCTCAGTCTCTCTCAATGGAACCTAGCATCTCTCTCTCTATTTCTTTCTCTTTCTCTCAAAAGGCTTAGCATATCTCTCTCTCTAAAAGGACCCAAACATCTCTCTCCATCTCTCTCTCTTTCTCTCTCTCACTCTCTCCCTCTCTCTCTCCAAGGAGAATATATTCTCTCCCTCACTCTCTCTCTCTCTCTCTCAAAGGGCCTAGGATCCCTCTCACTCTCTGTCTGTCTCTCTCTCCGTCGAAGGATCCTACCATCTCCATCTCTCTGTATATCTCTCTTTCGCTCAAAGGAGCCTAGAATCTCTCACTCTCCCTCCCTCTCTCTGTCTCAAATGAGCCAAGCATCTCTCTCTATATGTCTCTCTCAGTCTCTTTCTCTCTCTCAAAGAATCCTAGAATATATCTCTCTGTCTCATTCAAGGCATTCTAGCATCTCTCTCTTTCTCTCTCTAAGAATCCTAGCGTCACTCACTCTCTCTTCAAAGGAGCCTATCATCCCTCCCTCTCTGACAAAATAGCCGAGCAACTCTCTCTCTCTTTCTCTCAAAGGAGACTACCATCTCTCTTTCTCAAAGGAACTAAGCATCTCTCTCTCTGTCTCTCTCTCTCATACCTAGGAGCATATATTCTCTCTCTCTCCCTCTCTCTCTCAAAAGAGCCTCTGATCCCTCTCTCAATGTCTCTCTTTCTCTAAAAGGAATGCAGCATCTCTCTGTCTCTCTAGCTCTCCTCTTTCTCTCAAAGGAGCCTAGCATATCTCTTTCTCTCTCAAAGGAGCCTAGTATCTCTCTCTCTCTCAGAAAGGAGCCTCAGAGCTCTCTCGCTGTCTCTCTCAAAGGAGACAAACATCTATCTATCTCTCTCTCTCAAAGGAATCTAGCATCTCTCTCTATCTCTGTCTCTCTCTAAGAAGCTTAGAAACTCTCTCTCTCACTCAAAGGAGCCCAGCATATCTTTGTCTCTCTATCTATCTCTATTTCTCTCATAGGAGTCTAGAATCTTTACGTCTCCGGCTCTCTCTATCAAAGGAGCCTCGCGGCAGTCTCTCTCTCTCCCTCTCTCTCCGAGGAGAAAGTCGTCTATATTTCTCTCTCTCTCAATCGAACCTAGGTTCCCTATCTCTCTGTCCTCTCTCTCTTAATGTAGAATAGCATACAACTCTCTTTGTGTCTCTCCGCTTTCTATCAAAGGATCCCAGCATCTCTCTCTCTCTCTGTCCCTCTTTCTCTCTCAAAGGAGCATAGCATCTCTCTCTCTCTCCAAGAATTCTAGAATATCTCTCTTGTGCTCTCTCTCTGTTTAAGAAGTCTAGTTTCTCTCTCTCTCAAAGGAGCATAGCAACTCTCTGTCTCTCTATCTCTCCACTTTCTCTCAAAGGAGCCTAGAATCTCTCTCTCATTCTCAAAGGAGACTAGAATCCCTCTCTCTATCTATCTCTCTCTCTAAGGAGCCTAGCATGTACCTCTCTCACTCTCTCGTTCACAGGAGCCTAGCATTTCTCTCTTTCCTCTCTCCCTCAGTCTCCCTCAAAGGAGAATAGCATCTCTCTCTCTGTCTCCTTCTTTCTCTTTCTCTCAAAAAGCTTATCATGTCTCTCTCTCAAAAGGATCCAAACAACTCTCTCTCCCTCTCTCTCTCTGTCTCTCTCTCTCTCTCTCTCTCTCTCTCTCTCTCTCTCTCTCTCTCTCTCTCTATGGAGCCTAGCATGTATCTCCCTCACTCTCTCTTTCACAGGAGCCTAGCATCTCTCTCTTTCCTCTCTCCCTCAGTCTCTCTCAATGGAACCTAGCATCTCTCTCTCTGTCTATTTCTTTCTCTTTCTCTCAAAAGGCTTAGCATATCTCTCTCTCTAAAAGGACCCAAACATCTCTCTCCATCTATCTCTCTTTCTCTCTCTCACTCTCTCCCTCTCTCTCTCCAAGGAGAATATATTCTCTCCCTCACTCTCTCTCTCTCTCAAAGGGCCTAGGATCCCTCTCCCTCTCTGTCTGTCTCTCTCTCCGTCAAAGGAGCCTACCATCTCCATCTCTCTGTATATCTCTCTTTCGCTCAAAGGAGCCTAGAATCTCTCACTCTCCCTCCCTCTCTCTGTCTCAAATGAGCCAAGCATCTCTCTCTATATCTGTCTCTCTCAGTCTCTTTCTCTCTCTCAAAGAATCCTAGAATATATCTCTCTGTCTCATTCAAGGCATTCTAGCATCTCTCTCTTTCTCTCTCTAAGAATCCTAGCATCACTCACTCTCTCTTCAAAGGAGCCTATCATCCCTCCCTCTCTGACAAAATAGCCGAGCAACTCTCTCTCTCTTTCTCTCAAAGGAGACTACCATCTCTCTTTCTCAAAGGAGCTAAGCATCTCTCTCTCTGTCTCTCTCTCTCATACCTAGGAGCATATATTCCCTCTCTCTCCCTCTCTCTCTTAAAGGAGACTCTGATCCCTCTCTCAATGTCTCTCTTTCTCTAAAAGGAATCCAGCATCTCTCTGTCTCTCTAGCTCTCCTCTTTCTCTCAAAGGAGCCTAGCATATCTCTTTCTCTCTCAAAGGAGCCTAGTATCTCTCTCTCTCTCAGAAAGGAGCCTCAGAGCTCTCTCGCTGTCTCTCTCAAAGGAGACAAGCATCTATCTATCTATCTATCTCTCAAAGGAATCTAGCATCTCTCTCTATCTCTGTCTCTCTCTAAGAACTTTAGGAACTCTCTCTCTCACTCAAAGGAGCCCAGCATATCTTTGTCTCTCTATCTATCTCTATTTCTCTCGTAGGAGTCTAGAATCTTTACGTCTCCGTCTCTCTCTATCAAAGGAGCCTCGCGGCAATCTCTCTCTCCCTCTCTCTCTCTCTCTCTCCCTCTCTCTCCGAGGAGAAAGTCGTCTATATTTCTCTCTCTCTCAATCGAACCTAGGTTCCCTATCTCTCTGTCCTCTCTCTCTTAAAGTAGAATAGCATACAACTCTCTTTGTGTCTCTCCGCTTTCTATCAAAGGATCCCAGCATCTCTCTCTCTCTCTCTCTCTGTCCCTCTTTCTCTCTCAAAGGAGCATAGCATCTCTCTCTCTCTCCAAGAATTCTAGAATATCTCTCTTGTGTTCTCTCTCTGTTTAAGAAGTCTAGTTTCTCTCTCTCTCAAAGGAGCATAGCAACTCTCTGTCTCTCTATCTCTCCACTTTCTCTCAAAGGAGCCTAGAATCTCTCTCTCATTCTCAAAGGAGACTAGAATCCCTCTCTCTCTCTATCTCTCTCTCTAAGGAGCCTAGCATGTACCTCTCTCACTCTCTCGTTCACAGGAGCCTAGCATTTCTCTCTTTCCTCTCTCCCTCAGTCTCCCTCAAAGGAGAATAGCATCTCTCTCTCTGTCTCCTTCTTTCTCTTTCTCTCAAAAAGCTTATCATGTCTCTCTCTCTAAAAGGATCAAAACAACTCTCTATCCCTCTCTCTCTCTGCCTCTCTCTCTCTCTCTCCCTCTAAGGAGCCTACCATGTATCTCCCTCACTCTCTCTTTCACAGGAGCCTAGCATCTCTCTCTTTCCTCTCTCCCTCAGTCTCTCTCAATGGAACCTAGCATCTCTCTCTCTGTCTATTTCTTTCTCTTTCTCTCAAAAGGCTTAGCATATCTCTCTCTCTAAAAGGACCCAAACATCTCTCTCCATCTCTCTCTCTTTCTCTCTCTCTCTCTCTCCCTCTCTCTCTCCAAGGAGAATATGTTCTCTCCCTCACTCTCTCTCTCTCTCAAAGGGCCTAGGATCCCTCTCCCTCTCTGTCTGTCTCTCTCTCCGTCGAAGGAGCCTACCATCTCCATCTCTCTGTATATCTCTCTTTCGCTCAAAGGAGCCTGGAATCTCTCACTCTCCCTCCCTCTCTCTGTCTCAAATGAGCCTAGCATCTCTCTCTATCTCTGTCTCTCTCAGTCTCTTTCTCTCCCTCAAAGAATCCTAGAATATATCTCTCTGTCTCATTCAAAGGATTCTAGCAACTCTCTCTTTCTCTCTCTAAGAATCCTAGCATCACTCACTCTCTCTTCAAAGGAGCCTATCATCCCTCCCTCTCTGACAAAATAGCCGAGCAACTCTCTCTCTCCTTCTCTCAAAGGAGACTACCATCTTTCTCAAAGGAGCTAAGCATCTCTCTCTGTCTCTCTCTCTCATACCTAGGAGCATATATTCTCTCTCTCTCCCTCTCTCTATCAAAGGAGCCTCTGATCCCTCTCTCAATGTCTCTCTTTCTCTAAAAGGAATCCAGCATCTCTCTGTCTCTCTAGCTCTCCTCTTTCTCTCAAAGGAGCCTAGCATATCTCTTTCTCTCTCAAAGGAGCCTAGTATCTCTCTCTCTCTCAGAAAGGAGCCTCAGAGCTCTCCCGCTGTCTCTCTCAAAGGAGACAAGCATCTATCTGTCTATCAATCTCAAAGGAATCTAGCATCTCTATCTATCTCTGTCTCTCTCTAAGAAGCTTAGAAACTCTCTCTCATTCAAAGGAGCCCAGCATATCTTTGTCTCTCTATCTATCTCTATTTCTCTCATAGGAGTCTAGAATCTTTACGTCTCCGTCTCTCTCTCTCAAAGGAGCCTCGCGGCACTCTCTCTCTCTCCCTCTCTCTCTCTCTCTCTCCCTCTCTCTCCGAGGAGAAAATCGTCTATATTTCTCTCTCTCTCAATCGAACCTAGGATCCCTATCTCTCTGTCCTCTCTCTCTTAAAGTAGAATAGCATACAACTCTCTTTGTGTCTCTCCGATTTCTATCAAAGGATCCCAGCATCTCTCTCTCTCTCTCTCTCTGTCCCTCTTTCTCTCTCAAAGGAGCATAGCATCTCTCTCTCTCTCCAAGAATTCTAGCATATCTCTCTTGCTCTCTCTCTCTGTTCAAGAAGTCTTGTTTCTCTCTCTCTCAAAGGAGCATAGCAACTCTCTGTCTCTCTCTCTCTCCACTTTCTCTCAAAGGAGCCTAGAATCTCTCTCTCATTCTCAAAGGAGACTAGAATCCCTCTCTCTATCTATCTCTCTCTCTAAGGAGCCTAGCATGTACCTCTCTCACTCTCTCGTTCACAGGAGCCTAGCATTTCTCTCTTTCCTCTCTCCCTCAGTCTCCCTCAAAGGAGAATAGCATCTCTCTCTCTGTCTACTTCTTTCTCTTTCTCTCAAAAAGCTTATCATATCTCTCTCTCTAAAAGGACCCAAACAACTCTCTCTCCCTCTCTCTCTCTGCCTCTCTCTCTCTCTCTCTCTCTCTAAGGAGCCTAGCATGTATCTCTCTCACTCTCTCGTTCACAGGCGCCTAGCATCTCTCTCTTTCCTCTCTCCCTCAGTCTCTCTCAATGGAACCTAGCATCTCTCTCTCTGTCTATTTCTTTCTCTTTCTCTCAAAAGGCTTAGCATATCTCTCTCTCTAAAAGAACCCAAACATCTCTCTCCCTCTCTCTTTCTCTTTCTCTCTCTCTCTCCCTCTCTCTCTCCAAGGAGAATATATTGATTCCCTCACTCACTCTCTCTCTCTCTCTCTCTCTCTCTCTCTCTCTCACTCTCTCTCTCATAGGGCCAAGGATCCCTCTCTCTCTCTGTCTGTCTCTCTCTCCGTCGAAGGAGCCTACCATCTCCATCTCTCTGTATATCTCTCTTTTGCTCAAAGGAGCCTAGAATCTCTCACTCTCCCTCCCTCTCTCTGTCTCAAATAAGCCTAGCATCTCTCTCTATCTCTGTCTCTCTCAGTCTCTTTCTCTCTCTCAAAGAATCCTAAAATATATCTCTCTGTCTCATTCAAAGGATTCTAGCATCTCTCTCTTTCTCTCTCTAAGAATCCTAGCATCACTCACTCTCTCTTCAAAGGAGCCTATCATCCCTCCCTCTCTGACAAAATAACCGAGCAACTCTCTCTCTCTTTCTCTCAAAGGAGACTACCATCTCTCTTTCTCAAAGGAGCTAAGCATCTCTCTCTCTGTCTCTCTCTCTCATACCTAGGAGCATATATTCCCTCTCTCTCCCTCTCTCTCTCAAAGGAGCCTCTGATCCCTCTCTCACTGTGTCTCTTTCTCTAAAAGGAACCCAGCATCTCTCTGTCTCTCTAGCTCTCCTCTTTCTCTCAAAGGAGCCTAGCATATCTCTTTCTCTCTCAAAGGAGCCTAGTATCTCTCTCTCTCTCAGAAAGGAGCCTCAGAGCTCTCTCGCTGTCTCTCTCAAAGGAGACAAGCATCTATCTATCTATCTCTCTCTCAAAGGAATCTAGCGTCTCTCTCTATCTCTGTCTCTCTCTAAGAACTTTAGGAACTCTCTCTCTCACTCAAAGGAGCCCAGCATATCTTTGTCTCTCTATCTATCTCTATTTCTCTCGTAGGAGTCTAGAATCTTTACGTCTCCGTCTCTCTCTATCAAAGGAGCCTCGCGGCACTCTCTCTCTCTCCCTCTCTCTTTCTCTCTCTCCCTCTCTCTCCGAGGAGAAAGTCGTCTATATTTCTCTCTCTCTCATTCGAACCTAGGTTCCCTATCTCTCTGTCCTCTCTCTCTTAAAGTAGAATAGCATACAACTCTCTTTGTGTCTCTCCGCTTTCTATCAAAGGATCCCAGCATCTCTCTCTCTCTCTCTCTCTGTCCCTCTTTCTCTCTCAAAGGAGCATAGCATCTCTCTCTCTCTCCAAGAATTCTAGAATATCTCTCTTGTGTTCTCTCTCTGTTTAAGAAGTCTAGTTTCTCTCTCTCTCAAAGGAGCATAGCAACTCTCTGTCTCTCTATCTCTCCACTTTCTCTCAAAGGAGCCTAGAATCTCTCTCTCATTCTCAAAGGAGACTAGAATCCCTCTCTCTCTCTATCTCTCTCTCTAAGGAGCCTAGCATGTACCTCTCTCACTCTCTCGTTCACAGGAGCCTAGCATTTCTCTCTTTCCTCTCTCCCTCAGTCTCCCTCAAAGGAGAATAGCATCTCTCTCTCTGTCTCCTTCTTTCTCTTTCTCTCAAAAAGCTTATCATGTCTCTCTCTCTAAAAGGATCAAAACAACTCTCTATCCCTCTCTCTCTCTGCCTCTCTCTCTCTCTCTCTCCCTCTAAGGAGCCTACCATGTATCTCCCTCACTCTCTCTTTCACAGGAGCCTAGCATCTCTCTCTTTCCTCTCTCCCTCAGTCTCTCTCAATGGAACCTAGCATCTCTCTCTCTGTCTATTTCTTTCTCTTTCTCTCAAAAGGCTTAGCATATCTCTCTCTCTAAAAGGACCCAAACATCTCTCTCCATCTCTCTCTCTTTCTCTCTCTCTCTCTCTCCCTCTCTCTCTCCAAGGAGAATATGTTCTCTCCCTCACTCTCTCTCTCTCTCAAAGGGCCTAGGATCCCTCTCCCTCTCTGTCTGTCTCTCTCTCCGTCGAAGGAGCCTACCATCTCCATCTCTCTGTATATCTCTCTTTCGCTCAAAGGAGCCTGGAATCTCTCACTCTCCCTCCCTCTCTCTGTCTCAAATGAGCCTAGCATCTCTCTCTATCTCTGTCTCTCTCAGTCTCTTTCTCTCCCTCAAAGAATCCTAGAATATATCTCTCTGTCTCATTCAAAGGATTCTAGCAACTCTCTCTTTCTCTCTCTAAGAATCCTAGCATCACTCACTCTCTCTTCAAAGGAGCCTATCATCCCTCCCTCTCTGACAAAATAGCCGAGCAACTCTCTCTCTCTTTCTCTCAAAGGAGACTACCATCTTTCTCAAAGGAGCTAAGCATCTCTCTCTGTCTCTCTCTCTCATACCTAGGAGCATATATTCTCTCTCTCTCCCTCTCTCTATCAAAGGAGCCTCTGATCCCTCTCTCAATGTCTCTCTTTCTCTAAAAGGAATCCAGCATCTCTCTGTCTCTCTAGCTCTCCTCTTTCTCTCAAAGGAGCCTAGCATATCTCTTTCTCTCTCAAAGGAGCCTAGTATCTCTCTCTCTCTCAGAAAGGAGCCTCAGAGCTCTCCCGCTGTCTCTCTCAAAGGAGACAAGCATCTATCTGTCTATCAATCTCAAAGGAATCTAGCATCTCTATCTATCTCTGTCTCTCTCTAAGAAGCTTAGAAACTCTCTCTCATTCAAAGGAGCCCAGCATATCTTTGTCTCTCTATCTATCTCTATTTCTCTCATAGGAGTCTAGAATCTTTACGTCTCCGTCTCTCTCTCTCAAAGGAGCCTCGCGGCACTCTCTCTCTCTCCCTCTCTCTCTCTCTCTCTCCCTCTCTCTCCGAGGAGAAAATCGTCTATATTTCTCTCTCTCTCAATCGAACCTAGGATCCCTATCTCTCTGTCCTCTCTCTCTTAAAGTAGAATAGCATACAACTCTCTTTGTGTCTCTCCGATTTCTATCAAAGGATCCCAGCATCTCTCTCTCTCTCTCTCTCTGTCCCTCTTTCTCTCTCAAAGGAGCATAGCATCTCTCTCTCTCTCCAAGAATTCTAGCATATCTCTCTTGCTCTCTCTCTCTGTTCAAGAAGTCTTGTTTCTCTCTCTCTCAAAGGAGCATAGCAACTCTCTGTCTCTCTCTCTCTCCACTTTCTCTCAAAGGAGCCTAGAATCTCTCTCTCATTCTCAAAGGAGACTAGAATCCCTCTCTCTATCTATCTCTCTCTCTAAGGAGCCTAGCATGTACCTCTCTCACTCTCTCGTTCACAGGAGCCTAGCATTTCTCTCTTTCCTCTCTCCCTCAGTCTCCCTCAAAGGAGAATAGCATCTCTCTCTCTGTCTACTTCTTTCTCTTTCTCTCAAAAAGCTTATCATATCTCTCTCTCTAAAAGGACCCAAACAACTCTCTCTCCCTCTCTCTCTCTGCCTCTCTCTCTCTCTCTCTCTCTCTAAGGAGCCTAGCATGTATCTCTCTCACTCTCTCGTTCACAGGCGCCTAGCATCTCTCTCTTTCCTCTCTCCCTCAGTCTCTCTCAATGGAACCTAGCATCTCTCTCTCTGTCTATTTCTTTCTCTTTCTCTCAAAAGGCTTAGCATATCTCTCTCTCTAAAAGAACCCAAACATCTCTCTCCCTCTCTCTTTCTCTTTCTCTCTTTCTCTCCCTCTCTCTCTCCAAGGAGAATATATTGATTCCCTCACTCACTCTCTCTCTCTCTCTCTCTCTCACTCTCTCTCTCATAGGGCCAAGGATCCCTCTCTCTCTCTGTCTGTCTCTCTCTCCGTCGAAGGAGCCTACCATCTCCATCTCTCTGTATATCTCTCTTTTGCTCAAAGGAGCCTAGAATCTCTCACTCTCCCTCCCTCTCTCTGTCTCAAATAAGCCTAGCATCTCTCTCTATCTCTGTCTCTCTCAGTCTCTTTCTCTCTCTCAAAGAATCCTAAAATATATCTCTCTGTCTCATTCAAAGGATTCTAGCATCTCTCTCTTTCTCTCTCTAAGAATCCTAGCATCACTCACTCTCTCTTCAAAGGAGCCTATCATCCCTCCCTCTCTGACAAAATAACCGAGCAACTCTCTCTCTCTTTCTCTCAAAGGAGACTACCATCTCTCTTTCTCAAAGGAGCTAAGCATCTCTCTCTCTGTCTCTCTCTCTCATACCTAGGAGCATATATTCCCTCTCTCTCCCTCTCTCTCTCAAAGGAGCCTCTGATCCCTCTCTCACTGTGTCTCTTTCTCTAAAAGGAACCCAGCATCTCTCTGTCTCTCTAGCTCTCCTCTTTCTCTCAAAGGAGCCTAGCATATCTCTTTCTCTCTCAAAGGAGCCTAGTATCTCTCTCTCTCTCAGAAAGGAGCCTCAGAGCTCTCTCGCTGTCTCTCTCAAAGGAGACAAGCATCTATCTATCTATCTCTCTCTCAAAGGAATCTAGCGTCTCTCTCTATCTCTGTCTCTCTCTAAGAACTTTAGGAACTCTCTCTCTCACTCAAAGGAGCCCAGCATATCTTTGTCTCTCTATCTATCTCTATTTCTCTCGTAGGAGTCTAGAATCTTTACGTCTCCGTCTCTCTCTATCAAAGGAGCCTCGCGGCACTCTCTCTCTCTCCCTCTCTCTTTCTCTCTCTCCCTCTCTCTCCGAGGAGAAAGTCGTCTATATTTCTCTCTCTCTCATTCGAACCTAGGTTCCCTATCTCTCTGTCCTCTCTCTCTTAAAGTAGAATAGCATACAACTCTCTTTGTGTCTCTCCGCTTTCTATCAAAGGATCCCAGCATCTCTCTCTCTCTCTCTCTGTCCCTCTTTCTCTCTCAAAGGAGCATAGCATCTCTCTCTCTCTCCAAGAATTCTAGCATATCTCTCTTGCTCTCTCTCTCTGTTCAAGAAGTCTTGTTTCTCTCTCTCTCAAAGGAGCATAGCAACTCTCTGTCTCTCTATCTCTCCACTTTCTCTCAAAGGAGCCTAGAATCTCTCTCTCATTCTCAAAGGAGACTAGAATCCCTCTCTCTCTCTATCTCTCTCTCTAAGGAGCCTAGCATGTACCTCTCTCACTCTCTCGTTCACAGGAGCCTAGCATTTCTCTCTTTCCTCTCTCCCTCAGTCTCCCTCAAAGGAGAATAGCATCTCTCTCTCTGTCTCCTTCTTTCTCTTTCTCTCAAAAAGCTTATCATGTCTCTCTCTCTAAAAGGATCAAAACAACTCTCTATCCCTCTCTCTCTCTGCCTCTCTCTCTCTCTCTCCCTCTAAGGAGCCTACCATGTATCTCCCTCACTCTCTCTTTCACAGGAGCCTAGCATCTCTCTCTTTCCTCTCTCCCTCAGTCTCTCTCAATGGAACCTAGCATCTCTCTCTCTGTCTATTTCTTTCTCTTTCTCTCAAAATGCTTAGCATATCTCTCTCTCTAAAAGGACCCAAACATCTCTCTCCATCTCTCTCTCTTTCTCTCTCTCACTCTCTCCCTCTCTCTCTCCAAGGAGAATATGTTCTCTCCCTCACTCTCTCTCTCTCTCAAAGGGCCTAGGATCCCTCTCCCTCTCTGTCTGTCTCTCTCTCCGTCGAAGGAGCCTACCATCTCCATCTCTCTGTATATCTCTCTTTCGCTCAAAGGAGCCTGGAATCTCTCACTCTCCCTCCCTCTCTCTGTCTCAAATGAGCCTAGCATCTCTCTCTATCTCTGTCTCTCTCAGTCTCTTTCTCTCTCTCAAAGAATCCTAGAATATATCTCTCTGTCTCATTCAAAGGATTCTAGCATCTCTCTCTTTCTCTCTCTAAGAATCCTAGCATCACTCACTCTCTCTTCAAAGGAGCCTATCATCCCTCCCTCTCTGACAAAATAGCCGAGCAACTCTCTCTCTCTTTCTCTCATAGGAGACTACCATCTTTCTCAAAGGAGCTAAGCATCTCTCTCTCTGTCTCTCTCTCTCATACCTAGGAGCATATATTCTCTCTCTCTCCCTCTCTCTCTCAAAGGAGCCTCTGATCCCTCTCTCAATGTCTCTCTTTCTCTAAAAGGAATCCAGCATCTCTCTGTCTCTCTAGCTCTCCTCTTTCTCTCAAAGGAGCCTAGCATATCTCTTTCTCTCTCAAAGGAGCCTAGTATCTCTCTCTCTCTCAGAAAGGAGCCTCAGAGCTCTCCCGCTGTCTCTCTCAAAGGAGACAAGCATCTATCTATCTATCAATCTCAAAGGAATCTAGCATCTCTCTCTATCTCTGTCTCTCTCTAAGAAGCTTAGAAACTCTCTCTCATTCAAAGGAGCCCAGCATATCTTTGTCTCTCTATCTATCTCTATTTCTCTCATAGGAGTCTAGAATCTTTACGTCTCCGTCTCTCTCTCTCAAAGGAGCCTCGCGGCACTCTCTCTCTCTCCCTCTCTCTCTCTCTCTCTCCCTCTCTCTCCGAGGAGAAAATCGTCTATATTTCTCTCTCTCTCAATCGAACCTAGGATCCCTATCTCTCTGTCCTCTCTCTCTTAAAGTAGAATAGCATACAACTCTCTTTGTGTCTCTCCGATTTCTATCAAAGGATCCCAGCATCTCTCTCTCTCTCTCTCTCTGTCCCTCTTTCTCTCTCAAAGGAGCATAGCATCTCTCTCTCTCTCCAAGAATTCTAGCATATCTCTCTTGCTCTCTCTCTCTGTTCAAGAAGTCTTGTTTCTCTCTCTCTCAAAGGAGCATAGCAACTCTCTGTCTCTCTATCTCTCCACTTTCTCTCAAAGGAGCCTAGAATCTCTCTCTCATTCTCAAAGGAGACTAGAATCCCTCTCTCTATCTATCTCTCTCTCTAAGGAGCCTAGCATGTACCTCTCTCACTCTCTCGTTCACAGGAGCCTAGCATTTCTCTCTTTCCTCTCTCCCTCAGTCTCCCTCAAAGGAGAATAGCATCTCTCTCTCTGTCTCCTTCTTTCTCTTTCTCTCAAAAAGCTTATCATATCTCTCTCTCTAAAAGGACCCAAACAACTCTCTCTCCCTCTCTCTCTCTGCCTCTCTCTCTCTCTCTCTCTCTCTCTCTCTAAGGAGCCTAGCATGTATCTCTCTCACTCTCTCGTTCACAGGCCCCTAGCATCTCTCTCTTTCCTCTCTCCCTCAGTCTCTCTCAATGGAACCTAGCATCTCTCTCTCTGTCTATTTCTTTCTCTTTCTCTCAAAAGGCTTAGCATATCTCTCTCTCTAAAAGAACCCAAACATCTCTCTCCCTCTCTCTTTCTCTTTCTCTCTCTCTCTCCCTCTCTCTCTCCAAGGAGAATATATTGATTCCCTCTCTCTCTCTCTCTCTCTCTCTCTCTCTCTCTCTCTCTCTCATAGGGCCAAGGATCCCTCTCTCTCTCTGTCTTTCTCTCTCTCCGTCGAAGGAGCCTACCATCTCCATCTCTCTGTATATCTCTCTTTCGCTCAAAGGAGCCTAGAATCTCTCACTCTCCCTCCCTCTCTCTGTCTCAACTGAACCTAGCATCTCTCTCTATCTCTGTCTCTCTCAGTCTCTTTCTCTCTCTCAAAGAATCCTAGAATATATCTCTCTGTCTCATTCAAGGCATTCTAGCATCTCTCTCTTTCTCTCTCTAAGAATCCTAGCATCACTCACTCTCTCTCTCAAAGCAGCCAACCAGCCCTCCCTCTCTGACAAATTAGCCGAGCAACTCTCTCTCTCTTTCTCTCAAAGGAGATTACCATCTCTCTCTTTCTCAAAGGAGCTAAGCATCTCTGTCTCCGTCTCTCTCTCTCTCACCTAGGAGCATATAATCTCTCTCTGTCCCTCTCTCTCTCAAAGGAGCCTCTGATCCCTCTCTCACTGTCTCTCTTTCTCTAAAAGGAACCAGGCATCTCTCTGTCTCTCTAGCTCTCCTCTTTCTCTAAAGGAACCTAGCATATCTCTTTCTCTCTCAAGGGTGCCTAGTATCTCTCTCTCTCTCAGAAAGGAGCCTCAGAGCTCTCTCGCTGTCTCTCTAAAAGGAGACAAGCATCTATCTATCTATCTCTCTAAGGAATCTAGCATCTCTCTCTATCTCTGCCTCTCTCTAAGAAGCTTAGAAACTCTATCTCTTTCTCAAAGGAGCCCAGCATATCTTTGTCTCTCTATCTATCTTTATTTCTCTCATAGGAGCCTAGAATCTTTATCTCTCCATCTCTCTCTCTCAAGGGAGCCTCGCAGCTCTCTCCCTCTCTCTCCCTCTCTCTCTCTCTCACACTCTCTCTCCGAGGAGCATA
This sequence comes from Manis pentadactyla, assembly GCF_030020395.1. Taxonomy (NCBI): domain Eukaryota; kingdom Metazoa; phylum Chordata; class Mammalia; order Pholidota; family Manidae; genus Manis; species Manis pentadactyla. Next base: position 55,091 of record NW_026644784.1, read on the forward strand.
TCGTCTATATTTCTCTCTCTCTCTCAATCGAGCCTATGACACCTCTATGTCTGTCCTCTCTCTCTTAAATTAGAAGAGCATACATCTCTCTTTGTATCTCTCTGCTTTCTATCAAAGGATCCCACGATCCCTCTCTCTCTCCCTGTCCCTCTCTCTCACTCTCAAAGGAATCTAGCATCTCTCTCTATCTCTGTCTCTCTCTCTAAGAAGCTTAGAAACTCTCTCTCTCTCTCAAAGGAGCCCAGCATATCTTTGTCTCTCTATCTATCTCTATTTCTCTCATAGGGGCCTAGAATCTTTATCTCTCCGTCTCTCTCTCTCAAGGGAGCCTCGCAGCTCTCTCCCTCTCTCTCCCTCTCTCTCTCTCTCTCACTCTCTCTCCGAGGAGCATATCGTCTATATTTCTGTCTCTCTCTCAATCGAGCCTAAGATCCCTCTCTGTCTGTCCTCTCTCTCTTAAAGTAGAATAGCATACATCTCTCTTTGTATCTCTCCGCTTTCTATCAAAGGATCCCACGATCTCTCTATCTCTCCCTGTCCCTCTCTCTCTCAAAGGAGCCTAGCATCTCTCTCTCTCTCCAAGTATTCTAGCATCTCTCTCTTTCTCTCTCTCTCTATTTAAGAAGTCTAGCTTCTATCTCTCTCAAAGGAGCATAGCAACTCTCTATCTCTCTATCTCTCCCCTTTCTCTCAAAGGATTCCAGCATCTCTCTCTCACTTGCTCTCTCCCTCTCCCTCTATTTCTCAAAGGAGCATAGTATATCTCTCTCTCTCTAAGTATTCTAGCATCACTCTCTTTTTCTCTCTCTCTTTCTAAGAAGTCTAGCATCTCTCACTCTCTCAAAGGGGAATAGCAACTCTGTGTCTCTCTAGGTCTCCCCTTTCTCTCAAAGGAGACTAGAATCCCTCTCTCTCTCTCTCTCTCTCTCTCTCTCTCTCTCTCTCTCTCTCTCAAAGGATCCTAGAATCTCTCTCTCTCCAAGTATTCTAGCATCTCTCTCTTTCTCTCTCTCTCTGTTTAAGAAGTCTAACTTCTCTCTCTCTCAAAGGAGCATAGCAATTTTCTGTCTCTCTATCTCTCCACTTTCTCTCAAAGGAGCCTATAATCTCTCTCACTTTTATAGAGACTAGAATCCCTCTCTCTCTCTCTCTCTCTCTAAGGAGCCTAGCATGTATCTCTCTCACTCTCTCGTTCACAGGAGCCTAGCATTTCTCTCTTTCCTCTCTCCCTCAGTTTCCCTCAAAGGAGCCTAGCATCTCTTTCTCTGTCTCCTTCTTTCTCTTTCTCTCAAAAAGCTTAGCATATCTCTCTCTCTAAATGGACCCCAACATCTCTCTCTCCCTCTCTCTATCTGTCTCTCTTTCTCTTTCTCTCTCTCTCTCTCTCACTCTCTCTCTCCAAAGAGTATATATTTTCTCCCTCTCTCTCTCTCTCTCAAAGGGCCTAGGATCCCTCTGTCTCTCTGTCTGTCTCTCTCTCTGTCAAAGGAGCCTAGCATCTCCTTGTCTCTGTACATCTCTCTTTCGCCCAAAGGAGCCTAGAATCTCTCACTCTCCCTCCCTCTCTGTGTCTCAGTTGAGCCTAGCATCTCTCTCTATCTCTGTCTCTCTTAGTCTCTTTCTCTCACTGAAAGAATCCTACAGTATATCTGTCTCACTCAAAGGATTCCAGCATCTCTCCCTTTCTCTCTCTACGAATCCAAGCATCACTCACTCTCTCTCTCAAAGAGCCTACCCTCCCTCCCTCTCTGACAATGTAGCCGAGCATTTATCTCTCTCTTTTTCACAAAGGAGATTACCATATCTCTCTTTCTCAAAGGAGCTAAGCATCTCTCTCTCTATCTCTCTCTCTCTCACCTAGGAGCATATATTCTCTCTCTCCCTCTCTCTCTCTCAAAGGAGTCTCTGATCCCTCTCTCACTGTCTCTCTTTCTCTAAAAGGAACCCAGCATCTCTCTGTCCCTCTAGCTCTCCTCTTTCTCTCATAGGAGCTTAGCATATCTCTTTCTCTCTCAAAGGAGCCTAGTATCTCTCTCTCAGAAAGGAGCCTCAGAGCTCTCTCCCTCTGTCTCTCTCAAAGGAGACAAGCAACCATCTCTCTCTCTCTCAAAGGAATCTAGCATCTCTCTCTTTATCTGTCGCTCTCTAAGAAGCTTAGAAACTCTCTCTCTCACTCAAAGGAGCCCAGCATATCTCAGTCTATCTATCTCTATTTCTCTCATAGGAGCCTACAATCTTTATCTCTCCATCTCTCTCTCTCAAAGGAGTTTCGCAGCTCTCTCTCTCTCTCCTTCTCTCTCAATATCTATCACTCTCTCTCAAAGGAGCATATCGTCTATATTTCTCTCTCTCTCTCTCAATGTAGCCTATGATCCCTCTCTCTCTGTCCTCTCTCTCTTAAAGTAGAATAGCATACATCTCTCTTTGTATCTCTCCACTTTCTATCAAGGATCCCAGCATCTCTCTCTCACTCGCTCTCTCCCAATCCCTCTCTCTCTCTCTCTCTCTCTCTCTCTCTCAAAGGAGCGTAGCATATCTCTCTCTCCAATTATTCTAGGTCCTCTCTCTTTTTCTCTCTCTCTGTCTAAGAAGTCTAGCATCTCTCTCTCTCAATGGGGAATAGCAACTCTTCCTCTGTATATCTTCACTTCCTCTCAAAGGAGCCTAGAATCTCTCTACCTCTTTCTCAAAGGAGACTATAATCCCTCTCTCTCTCTCTCTCTCTCTCTCTCTCTCTCTCTAAGTAGCCTAGAATTTATCTCTCTCACTCTTGTTCACAGGAACCTAGCATCTCTCTCTCTCTCTTCTCTCCCTCAGTCTCTCTCAAAGGAGCCTAGCATATATCTCTCTGTCTCCTTCTTTCTCTTTCTCTCAAATAGCTTAGCATCTCTTTCTCTCTCTAAAAGGACCAAAGCATATCTCTCACCCTCTCTCTCTCTCTGTCTCTCTCTTTCTCTCTTTCTCTCTCTCCCTCTCTCTCTCTAAGGAGCATGTATTCTCTCCCACACACTCTCTCTCTCTCTCAAAGAGCCTAGGATCTATCTCTCTCTCTGTCTGTCTCTCTCTCCCACAAAGTTGCCTTGCATCTCAATGTCTCTGTATATATCTCTTTCGCTCAAAGGAGCCTAGAACCTCTCTCTCTCCCTCACTCTCTCTGTCTCAAATGAGCCAAGCATCCCTCTCTATCTCTGTCTCTCTCAGTCTCTTTCTCTCTCTCAAAGAATCCTAGACTATATCTCTCTGTCTCACTCAAAGGATACTAGCATCTCTCTTTTTCTCTCTCTAAGAATCCTAGCATCACTCACTCTCTCTCTCAAAGGAACATATCATCCCTTCCTCTCTGACAATGTAGCCGAGCAACTCTCTCTCTCTTTCTCTCAAAGGAGATAACCATCTCTCTCTTTCTCAAAGGAGTTAAGCATCTCTGTCTCTGTCTCTCTCTCTTTCACCTAGGAGCATATATTCTCTCTCTCTCCCTCTCTCTCTCAAAGGAGCCTCTGATCCCTCTCTCAGTGTCTCTCTTACTCTAAAAGGAGCCCAGTATGTCTCTGACTCTCTAGCTCTCCTCTTTCTCTAAAGGAGCCTAGCATATCTCTTTCTCTCTCAAAGGAGCCTAGTATCTCTCTGTCTCTCAGGAAGGAGCCTCAGAGCTCTCTCTCTGTCTCTCTCAAAGGAGACAAGCATCTCTCCCTCTGTCTCTCTCAAAGTAGACAAGCATCTATCTATCTATCTCTCTCTCAAAGGAATCTATCATCTCTCTCTTTCTCTGTCGCTCTCTAAGAAGCTTAGAAACTTTCTCTCTAAGTCAAGGGAGACCAGCATATCTCTCTGTCTATCTCTATTTCACTCATAGGAGCCTACAATCTTTATCTCTCCATCTCTCTCTCTCAAAGGAGCCTCGCAGCTCTCTCTCTCTCTCCCTCTCTCTCTCCCTCTCACTCTCTCTCCAAGGAGCATATCGTCTATATTTCTCTCTCTCTCTCTCAATCGAGCCTATGATCCCTCTCTCTCTGTCCTCTCTCTCTTAAAGTAGAATAGTATACATCTCTCTTTGTATCTCTCCACTTTCTATCAAAGGATCCCAGCATCTCTCTCTCACTCACTCTCTCCCTCTCCCTCTCTCTCTCAAAGGAGCATAGCATATCTCTCACTCTCCAAGTATTCTAGCATCTCTCTTTTTCTCTCTCTTTCTAAGAAGTCTAGCATCTCTCTCTCTCAAAGGGGAATAGCAACTCTCTGTCTCTCTAGGACTCCCCTTTTTCTCTAAGGTGCCTAGAATCCCTCTCTCTCTCTCTCGCTCTAAGGAGCCTAGCATGTATCTCTCTCACTCTCTCGTTCACAGGATCCTAGCATCTCTCGCTTTCCTCTCTCCCTCAGTCTCATTCAAAGGAGACTAGCATCTCTCTCTCTGTCTCTTTCTTTCTCTTTCTCTCAAAAAGCTTATCATATCTCTCTCTGTAAAAGGACCCGAACAACTCTCTCTCCATTTCTCTCTCTGACTCTCTCTCTCTCTCACTCTCTCTCTCTAAGTAGCCTAGCGTGTATCTCTCTCACTCTCTCGTTCACAGGAGCCTAGCATCTCTCTCTTTCCTCTCTCCTTCAGTCTCTCTCAATGGAAGATAGCATCTCTCTCTCTGTCTATTTCTTTCTCTTTCTCTCAAAAGGCTTAGCATATCTCTCTCTCTAAAAGGACCCAAACATCTCTCTCCCTCTCTCTCTCTCTTTCTCTCTCTCTCCAAGGAGAATATAGCCTCTCACTCACTCTCTCTCTCTCTCAAAGGGCCTAGGATCCCTCTCTCTCTCTGTCTGTCTCTCTCTCCGTCGAAGGAGCCTACCATCTCCATCTCTCTGTATATATCTCTTTCGTTCAAAGGAGCCTAGAATCTCTCACTCTCCCTCCCTCTCTCTGTCTCAAATGAGCCTAGCATCTCTCTCTATCTCTGTCTCTCTCAGTCTCTTTCTCTCTCTCAAAGATTCCTAGAATATATCTCTCGGTCTCATTCAAAGGATTCTAGCATCTCTCTCTTTCTCTCTCTAAGAATCCTAGCATCACTCACTCTCTCTCTCAAAGGAGCCTACCAGCCCTCCCTCTCTGACAAAGTAGCCGAGCAACTCTCTCTCTCTTTCCCTCAAAGGAGATTACCATCTCTCTCTTTCTCAAAGGAGCTAAGCATCTCTCTCTCTGTCTCTCTCTCTCTCACCTAGGAGCATATATTCTCTCTCTCTCTACCTCTCCCTCTCAAAGGAGCCTCTGATCCCTCTCTCACTGTCTCTCTTCCTCTAAAAGGAACCCAGCATCTCTCTGTCTCTCTAGCTCTCCTCTTTCTCTAAAGGAGCCTAGCATATCTCTTTATCTCTCAAAGGAACCTAGTATCTCTCTCTCTCTCAGAAAGGAGCCTCAGAGCTGTCTCGCTGTCTCTCTCAAAAGAGACAAGCATCTATCTCTCTCTCTCTCAAAGGAATATAGCATCTCCCTCTATCTCTTTCTCTCTCTAAGAAGCTTAGAAGCTCTCTCTCTCTCTCAAAGGAGCCAGCATATCTTTGTCTCTCTATCTATCTCTATTTCTCTCATAGGAGCCTAGAATCTTTATCTCTCTGTCTCTCTCTCAAGGGAGACTCGCAGCTCTCTCCCTCTCTCTCCCTCTCTCTCTCTCTCTCTCACTCTGTCTTCGAGGAGCATACCGTCTATATTTCTCTCTCTCTCTCAATCGAGCCTATGATCCCTCTCTGTCTGTCCTCTCTCTCTTAAAGTATAATAGCATACATCTCTCTTTGTATCTCTCCGCTTTCTATCAAAGGACCCACGGTCTCTCTCTCTCTCTCCCTATCCCTCTCTCTCTCTCAAATGAGCCTAGCATCTCTCTCTCTCCAAGTATTCTAGCATCTCTCCCTTTCTCTCTCTCTCTGTTTAAGAAGTCTAGCTTCTCTCTGTCTCAAAGGAGCATAGCAACGCTCTGTCTCTCTAACTCTCCACTTTCTCTCAAAGGAGCCTATAATCTCTTTCTCTTTCTCAAAGGAGAGTAGAATCCCTCTCTCTCCATCTCTCTCTCTCTAAGGAGCCTAGCATGTATCTCTCTCACTCTCTCGTTCACAGGAGCCTAGCATCTCTCTCTTTCTTCTCTCCCTCAGTCTCTCTCAAAGGAGCCTAGCATCTCTCTCTCTGTCTCTTTCTTTCTCTTTCTCTCAAAAAGCTTAGCATATCTCACTCTCTAAGTGGACCCAAACATCTCTCTCTCCCTCTCTCTCTCTGTATCTCTCTCTCTTTCTCTCTCTCTCTCTCCCTATCTCTCCCAAAAGAGAATACATTTTCTCCCTCACTCTCTCTCTCTCTCTCTCAAAGAGCCTAGGATCCCTCTCTCTCTCTGTCTGTCTCTCTCTCTGTCAAAGGAGCCTAGCATCTCCTTGTCTCTGTACATCTCTCTTTCACACAATGGAGCCTAGAATCTCTCTCTCTCCCTCCCTCTCTCTGTCTCAGTTGAGCCTAGCATCTCTCTCTATCTCTGTCTCTCTTAGTCTCTTTCTCTCCCTGAAAGAATTATACAATATGTCTCTCTGTCTCACTCAAAGGATTCCAGCATCTCTCCCTTTCTCTCTCTACGAATCCAAGCATCACTCACTCTCTCTCTCAAAGAGCCTACCATCCCTCCCTCTCTGACAAAGTAGCCTAGCATTTATCTCTGTCTTTCTCACAAAGGAGATTACCATCTCTCTCTTTCTCAAAGGAGCTAAGCATCTCTCTCTCTATCTCTCTCTCTCTCACCTAGGAGCATATATTCTCTCTCTCCCTCCCTCTCTCTCAAAGGAGCCTCTGATCCCTCTCTCACTGCCTCTCTTTCTCTAAAAGGAACACAGCATCTCTCTGTCTCTCCAGCTCTCCTCTTTCTCTCATAGGAGCCTAGCGTATCTCTTTCTCTCTCAAAGGAGCCTAGCATCTCTCTCTCTCTCAAAGATGAATAGCAACTCTCTGTCTATCTAGGTCTCCCCTTTCTCTCAAAGGAGCCTAGTATCTCTCTCTCATTCTCAAAGGAGACAAGAATCCCTCTCTCTCTCTCTCTCTCTCTCTCTCTCTCTAAGGAGCCTAGCATGTATCTCTCTCACTCTCTCGTTCACAGGAGCCTAGCATCTCTCTCTTTCCTCTCTCCCTCAGTCTCCCTCAGAGGAGCCTAGCATCTCTCTCTGTCTCTTTCTTTCTCTTTCTCTCAAAAAGCTTATTATATCTCTCACTCTAAAAGGACACAAACATCTCTCTCCCGCTCTCTCTCTCTTTCTCTCTCTCTCTCTCCCTCTCTCTCTCCAATGAGAATATATTCGCTCCCTCACTCTCTCTCTCTCTCAAAGGGCCTAGGATCCCTCTCTCTCTCTGTCTGTCTCTCTCTCCGTCGAAGGAGCCTACCATCTCCATCTCTCTGAATATCTCTCTTTCGCTCAATGGAGCCTAGAATCTCTCACTCTCCTTCCCTCTCTCTGTCTCAAAAGAGCCTAGCATCTCTCTCTATCTCTGTCTCTCTCAGTCTCTTTCTCTCTCTCAAAGAATCCTAGAATATATCTCTCTGTCTCATTCAAAGGATTCTAGCATCTATCTCTTTCTCTCTCTATGTATCCTAGCATCAATCACTCTCTCTCTCAAAGGAGCCTACCAGCCCTCCCTCTCTGACAAAGTAGACGAGCAACTCTCTCTCTATATATCTCAAAGGAGATTACCATCTCTCTCTTTCTCAAAGGAGCTAAGCATCTCTCTCTCTGTCTCTCTCTCTCTCACCTAGGAGCATATATTTTCTCTCTCTCCCTCTTTCTCTCAAAGGAGCCTCTGATCCCTCTCTCACTGTCTCTCTTTCTCTAAAAGGAACCCAGCATCTCTCTGTCTCTCTAGCTCTCCTCTTTCTCTAAAGGAGCCTAGCATATCTCTTTCTCTCTCAAAGGAGCCTAGTATCTCTCTCTCTCTCTCAGAAAGGAGCCTCAGAGCTCTCCCGCTGTCTCTCTCAAAGGAGACAAGCATCTATCTATCTATCTCTCTAAGGAATCTAGCATCTCTCTCTATCTCTGTCTCTCTCTAAGAAGCTTAGAAACTCTATCTCTTTCTCAAAGGAGCCCAGCATATCTTTGTCTCTCTATCTATCTTTATTTCTCTCATAGGAACCTAGAATCTTTATCTCTCCATCTCTCTCTCTCAAGGGAGCCTCGCAGCTCTCTCCCTCTCTCTCCCTCTCTCTCTCTCACTCTCTCTCCGAGGAGAATATCGTCTATATTTCTCTCTCTCTCTCAATCGAGCCTATGACACCTCTATGTCTGTCCTCTCTCTCTTAAAGTAGAATAGCATACATCTCTCTTTGTATCTCTCTGCTTTCTATCAAAGGATCCCACGATCCCTCTCTCTCTCCCTGTCCCTCTCTCTCACTCTCAAAGGAGCCTAGCATCTCTCTCTCTCTCCAAGTATTCTAGCATCTCTCTCTCTCTCTCTCTCTGTTTAAGAAGTCTAGCTTCTATCTCTCTCAAAGGAGCATAGCAACTCTCTATCTCTCTATCTCTCCACTTTCTCTCAAAGGAGCTTATAATCTCTATCTTTCTCAAAGGAGACTAGAATCTCTCTCTCTCTCTCTCTCTATCTATCTATTTATCTATCTATCTCTCTAAGGAGCCTAGCATGTATCTCTCTCACTCTCTCGTTCACAGGATCCTAGCATCTCTCTCTTTCTTCTCTCCCTCAGTCTCTCTCAAAGGAGCCTAGCATCTCTCTCTCTGTCTCTTTCTTTGTCTTTCTCTCAAAAAGCTTAGCATATCTCTCTCTCTAAATGGACCCAAACATCTCTCTCTCCCTCTCTCTCTCTGTCTCTCTCTCTTTCTCTCTTCCTCTCTCTCTCTCCCTCTATCTCTCTAAAGAGAATATATTTTCTCCCTCACTCTCTTTTTCTCTCTCTCCAAGGGCCTAGGATCCCTCTGTCTCTCTGTCTGTCTCTCTCTCTTTCAAAGGAGCCTAGCAAATCCTTGTATTTGTACATCTCTCTTTCGCCCAAAGGAGCCTAGAATCTCTCCCTCCCCTCCCTCTCTCTGTCTCAGTTGAGCCTAGCATCTCTCTCTATCTCTGTCTCTCTTAGTCTCTTTCTCTCCCTGAAAGAATCCTACAATATATCTCTCTGTCTCACTCAAAGGATTCCAGCATCTCTTCCTTTCTCTCTCTACGAATCCAAGCATCACTCACTCTCTCTCTCACAGAGCCTAACATCCCTCCCTCTCTGACAAAGTAGCCTAGCATTTATCTCTCTCTATCTCACAAAGGAGATTACCATCTCTCTCTTTCTCAAAGGAGCTAAGCATCTCTCTCTCTATCTCTCTCTCTCTCACCTAGGAGCATATATTCTCATTCTCTCAAAGGAGCCTCTGATCCCTCTCTCACTGTCTCTCTTTCTCTAAAAGGAACCCAGCATCTCTCTGTCTCTCTAGCTCTCCTCTTTCTCTCAAAGGAGCCTAGCATATCTCTTTCTCTCTCAAAGGAGCCTAGTATCTCTCTCTCTCAGAAAGGAGCCTCAGAGCTCTCTCCCTCTGTCTGTCTCAAAGGAGACAAGCATCTCTCCCTCTGTCTCTCTCAAAGGAGACTTGCATCTATCTATCTCTCTCTCTCAAGGGAATCTAGCATCTCTGTCTTTCTCTGTCGCTCTCTAAGAAGCTTAGAAACTTTCTCTCTCACACAAAGGAGCCCAGCATATCTCTGTCTATCTATCTCTATTTCTCTCATAGGAGCCTACAATCTTCATCTCTCCATCTCTCTCTCTCAAAGGAGCCTCGCAGCTCTCTCTCTCTCTCCCTCTCTCTCTCCCTCTCACTCTCTCTCCAAGGAGCATATCGTCTATATTTCTCTCTCTCTCTCTCAATCGAGCCTATGATCCCTCTCTCTCTGTCCTCTCTCTCTTAAAGTAGAATAGCATACATCTCTCTTTGTATCTCTCCACTTTCTATCAAAGGATCCCAGCATCTCTCTCTCACTCGCTCTCTCCCTCTCCCTCTCTCTCTCAAAGGAGCATAGCATATCTCTCTCTCTCTCCAAGTATTCTAGCATCTCTCTCTTTTTCTCTGTCTCTTTCTAAGAAGTCTAGCATCTCTCTCTCTCAAAGGGGAATAGCAACTCTCTGAATCTCTAGGTCTCCCCTTTCTCTCAAATGAGCCAAAAATGTCTCTCTCTTTCTCAAAGGAGACAAGAATCCCTCTCTCTCTCTCTCTCTCTCTCTCTCTCTCTCTCTCTCTCTCTCTCTCAAACTAGACTAGCATCTCTCTCTCTCTCTTTCTCTCAGAGGAACTTAGCTTTTCCCTCTCCCTCAATGGAGCCAATCTATTCTCTCTCTCTACCTCTCTCTCTCTCTCAAAAATCTTCGCATCTCTCTCTCTCAAAAGAGTCCAGAATACTCCTGTCTTTCTGTCTCTCTCTCTTTCTCTCAAACGAGCCCAGCATCCCTCTCTCTCTCTCCCAAATGAGTCTGTCATCTCTCTCTCTGCCTCTCCCTGTCTCTCTCTCTCTCAACGGACCCTAGCATGTATCACTCTCTGTCTCTCCTTCATAAGAGCCTAACATCTCTCTCTCTCTCTCCAAGTTGCCTAATATCACTCTGTCTCTGTCTATCTCTCTTTCTCTCAAAGGATAGTAGAATCACACTCCCTCTCACTCTCTTCCATAGGAGCCTAGCATCTCACTCTCTCTTGGTCTCTCTCATCTCTCTCTCTCTCAAAGAAACTTAGCATTTCTCTCTTCTTTCTCTCAAAAGATTCTAGCATCTCTCTCTTTTTTCTCTCCGTAGGAAGCATAGCATCATACACTCTCTCTTTCAAAGGAGCCTAGTATCTCTCTAACTCTCACTCTTTCTCTCAAAGGAGACTAGTATCTCTCTCTTATTCAAAGGAGACAGGCATCTCTCTCTCTCTCTCACGCTCCCAGGAGCATATCAACTCTCCCACCCTCTCTCTCTTTATGTACTCTAGCATCTCTATCTCTCTATGTCTCATTGCAGCCTTGCACAACTCTCCTTCCATCTCTAAAAGGAGCATAGCAACTATCTCTCTCTCTCTTTTTCAAAGAATCCAAGAATCTCTCTCTATATATATATATATAGTGCATATCTTCTCACCCTCTCCCTCACTCTCAAAGAGCCGAGAATCTCTCTCTCTCTTTCTCAATGGAGATTAGCATCTCTCTGTCTCTCTCTCAAAGGAGCCTAGCATTTCTCTCCTTCTCTCTCTCTCTCTCTAAGGAGTCTAACATCACTCTCTCTCTCTCTGTAATTGGAGCCTATCCCTCTGTCTCTTTTTCTCACTGGAGACTAGCATCTCTCTATCTCATGCTCCCATTCTCTCTCTCTCTCACTCAAAGAGCCTAGCATGTCTCTCTCTCTCTCCAAGGATCAAATCATCTCCCTATCTCTCTCTCTCTCAAAGGAGCCTAGCATCTCTCTCTCTCTCTCTAAAAGGAAGCTTCCATCACTCTGTCTCTGTCTCATAGTAGTCTAGCACCTCTCTCTCTAATAGGCTCATAGCATCTCTCTCTGTCTCTCTCTGTCTCTATGTAGCCTAGCATCTCTCTGTCTCTGTAATTCTCTCTTTCTCTGAAAGAAGCCTAGAGTCTCTCAACCCCTCAAAGGATTCTACCGTCTCTCTCTCCTAAGAAACCTAGCATCACACTATCTCTCTTTCAAAGGATCCCAGCATCTCTCTGGCTATCTCACTTTCTCTCAAAGGAGACTAGAATTTCTCTCTCTCACTCTCTCTCAAAGAAGCGTAGCATATTTCTCTCTCTCTGACAGGAGCCTATCATCTCTCTCTCTCTCTCTCAATGGAGCATAGCATGTATCTCTCTCTCTTTCAAATTAGCCTAGCATCTCTCTCTCTCTCGAAGGAGCCTAGCATCTCTCTCTCTTTGCATATCTCTCTTCCTCTCAAAGAACCTAGATTCTCTCTCCCTCTCTCTCTCAAAGGAGCCTCGCATCTCTTCCTCTCTGTATCTCTTGGTCTATCTATCTCTCTCTCAAGGAAGCCTACCTTCTCTCCCTCTCTCTATCTCAAAGGAATCTAGCATCTCTCTCCTTCTCACTCTCCCTAAGAAGCTAGAATCACACTCTCTCTCTTTCACAGGAGCCTATCATCTCTTTTGATCTCTCTCTCCTTCTCTCTAAGGAGACTAGAAACACTCTTTCTCACTCTCTCTCTCAAAGGAACCTAGCATATCTCTCTCTCTCTCTCTTATGAGCCTAGCATCCCAATCTCTCTCTCTCTTTCTCTCTCACTGTCTCACAAATTAGACTACCATTTATCTCTCTCTCTTTCTCTCAAAGTAGCTTAGCATCTATCTCTCTCTCTTTCAAAGGAGCCTAGCATCTCTCTGTTTCTCTCTCTCTCTTTCTCTCAAAGGATACTTGAATCTTTCTCTCTCAGTCTCTCTCTCTCAAATAAGCCTAGCATATTTCTCTCTCTCTCTTTCTCCCTCTCTCTCTCATGCAGCTTCGCATCTCTCTCTATCTCTCAACGGAACGTCACATCTCTCTCTCTCTCCCTCTCTCTCTCTATCACAAATCTTTGCATCTCTCACTCTGTCTCAATGGAGCCTAGAAACTCCCTTTCTCTCCCCCTTTCTCTCAAGGAGACTAGTATCCCTCTCTCTCTCTCTCTTCCTCTCTCAAAGGAGCCTATAATCTCTTTCCCTCTGTCTCTCTCTGTCTCTCTCTCTCTCAATGATGCCTATCATATCTATCTATTTATCTCTCTCTCTCTAAGGGTTCTAGCATCTCTCACATTCTCTCTCTCCCTAAGAAGCCTAGTATCACACTCTCTCTCTTTAAATGAGCCTAGTATCACTCTATCTCTCTCTCTTTCTCTCAAAGGAGACTAGAATCTCTCTCTGTCACTCTCTCTCTAAGAAGGCTAGCGTCTCTCACTCTCCCACAATGGAGACTTGAATCACTCTCTCTCTCTCTCTCTCTCTCTCTCTCTCTCTCTCTCTCTCTCTCTCTCTCTCTCTCTCTCTCCTTCAAACTAGACTAGCATCTCTCCCTCTCTCTTACTCTCAGAGGAACTTAGCTTTTCCCTCTCTCTCAATGGAGCCAATCTATTCTCTCTCTCTTCCTCTCTCTCTCTCTCAAAAATCTTTGCATCTCTCTCTCTCAAAAGAGTCTAGAATACTCCTGTCTTTTGGTCTCTCTCTCTTTCTCTCAAATGAGCCCAGCATCCCTCTCTCTCTCTCTCAAATGAGTCTGTCATCTCTCTCTCTGTCTCTCCCTGTCTCTCTCTCTCTCAACGGACCCTAGCATGTATCACTCTCTGTCTCTCCTTCATAAGAGCCTAACATCTCTCTCTCTCTCCAAGTTGCCTAATATCCCTCTGTCTCTGTCTATCTCTCTTTCTCTCAAAGGATAGTAGAATCACACTCCCTCTCCCTCTCTTCCAAAGGAGCCTAGCATCTCACTCTCTCTCGGTCTCCCTCGTCTCTCTCTCTCTCAAAGAAACTTAGCATTTCTCTCTTTCTCTCTCTCAAAGGATTCTAGCATCTCTCTCTTTTTTCTCTCCGTAGGAAGCCTAGCATCACACACTCTCTCTTTCAAAGGAGCCTAGTATCTCTCTAACTCTCACTCTTTCTCTCAAAGGAGACTAGTATATCTCTCTCTTTTTCAAAGGAGACAAGCATCTCTCTCTCTCTCTCTCACTCTCCCAAGAGCATATCACCTCTCCCTCCCTCTCTCTCTTTATGGAGTCTAGCAACTCTATCTCTCTCTGTCTCATTGCAGCCTTGCACAACTCCCCTTCCATCTCTCAAAGGAGCATAGCAACTATCTCTCTCTCTCTCTTTTTCAAAGAGACCAAGCATCTATATATATATATATATATATATATATATATATATATATATATATATATATATATATATAGTGCATATCTTCTCTCCCTCTCCCTCTCTCTCAAAGAGCCTAGAATCTCTCTCTCTCGTTCTCAATGGAGACTAGCATCTCTCTGTCTCTCTTTCAAAGGAGCCTAACATTTCTCTCCTTCTCTCTCTCTCTCTCTAAGGAGTCTAACATCACTCTCTCTCTCTCTGTAATTGGAGCCTATCTCTCTGTCTCTTTTTCTCAAGGGAGACTAGAATCTCTCTATCTCATGCTCTCATTCCCGCTCTCTCCCTCTCAAAGAGCCTAGCATCTCTCTCTCTCTCTAAAAGGAAGCTTCCATCACTCTGTCTCTGTCTCATAGTAGTCTAGCATCTCTCTCTCTAATAGGCTCATAGCATCTCTCTCTGTCTCTCTCTGTCTCTATGTAGCCTAGCATCTCTCCGTCTCTGTAATTCTCTCTTTCTCTGAAAGAAGCCTAGAGTCTCTCCCCCCCTCAAAGGATTCTAGCGTCTCTCTCTCCTAAGAAGTCTAGCATCACACTGTCTCTCTTTCAAAGGATCCCAGCATCTCTCTGGCTTTCTCACTTTCTCTCAAAGGAGACTAGAATTTCTCTCTCTCACTCTCTCTCAAAGAAGCGTAGCATATTTCTCTCTCTCTGAAAGGAGCCTAGATTCTCTCTCTCTCTCTCTCTCTCTCTCTCTCTCTCTCTCTCTCTCTCAATCTCTCTCTTTACATCAAAGGAGCTTAGGACCTCTCTCAGACTAGCCATGCATCTTTATCTCACTCCCTCTCTCTCTCTCTTTCTCTCTCTCTCTAAAATCTTTGCATCTCTCTCTCTCTCTCAATGTAGCCTAGAGTCTCCAAGTCTTTCTATCTCTCTCTCGTTCTCTAAAAGGAGCTTAGCATCCCTCACTCTCTCTGTCTCTCTGTCTCAAAGGTGCCTATCATCTCTCTCTCTGTCTCTCTCTCAAAGGAGCCTAGCATGTATGTATCGCTCTCTATTTCTAAGAACCCTAGAATTTCTCTCTAGAAGAATCCTAGAGCCTCACTGTCTCTGTATATCTCTCTTTGTCTCAAAGGAGCCTGCAATCTCTCTCCCTCTCTGTCACTCTCAAATTACCCTAGCATCTCTTTCTCTCTGTCTCTCTCAGTCTCTCTCTCTCAAAGAAGCCTAGCATATCTCTCTTTTTCTCTGTCTCACAATAGATTCTAGCATGTTTCACTTTCTCTCTCTCCCTAAGAAGTGTAGCATTACACTCTCTCTCTTTCAAAGAAGCCTAGCGTATCTCTGTATAATTCGCTCTCATTCTCTCAAATGAGCCTAGAATCTCTCTCTCTCTCTCTCTCTCTCGAAGGAACCTAGCCTCTCTCTGTCTCTATATATCTCTCTTATTCTCAAAGGATCCTAGAAACTCTCTACCTCTCTATCTCAAAGGAGCTTAGCATCTCTCTCTCTGTCTCTCTCGTTCTCTCTCTCTCTCTCAAAGAAGCCTAGCATATATCTCTATCTCCCTCTCTCAAACGATTGTAGAATCTCTCTCTTACTCTCTCTCCCTATGTACCCTGGCATCACACTCTCTCTCTTTCAAAGGAGCCTAGCATCTCTCTGTCTATCTCTTACTCTTTCTCTCAAAGGACACTAGAATCTCTCCTTCCCAATTTCTCTCTCAAAGAAGCCTAGCATCTCTCTCTCTCTCTCAAAGGAGCCTACCATCCCTCTTTCTCTCTCTCTCTCAAAGTAGAATAGCATCTCTCTCCTTATCTCTCTCTCTCTCAAAGAAGCTCAGCATACCTTTCTCTCTCTCAAAGGAGCCTAGCATATATACATGTCTCCGTCCCTCAAAGGAGTCTAGCATCCCTATCTCACTCTCTCTCTCACACTAGACTAGCATCTCTCTCTCTCTCTCTCTCTCTCTCTCTCTCTCTCTCTCTAAGGAGCTAAGGAGCGTAGAATCTCCTGGTCTTTCTATCTCTCTCACTTTCTCTCAAAGGAGCCTAGCATCCCTCACTGCCTCACTATCTCTCTGACAGGAGCCTATCATCTCTCTCTCTCTCTCTCAATGGAGCATAGCATGTATCTCTCTCTCTTTCAAATTAGCCTAGCATCTCTCTCTCTCTCGAAGGAGCCTAGCATCTCTCTCTCTTTGCATATCTCTCTTCCTCTCAAAGAACCTAGATTCTCTCTCCCTCTCTCTCTCAAAGGAGCCTCGCATATCTTCCTCTCTGTATCTCTTGGTCTATCTATCTCTCTCTCAAGGAAGCCTACCTTCTCTCCCTCTCTCTATCTCAAAGGAATCTAGCATCTCTCTCCTTCTCACTCTCCCTAAGAAGCTAGAATCACACTCTCTCTCTTTCACAGGAGCCTATCATCTCTTTTGATCTCTCTCTCCTTCTCTCTAAGGAGACTAGAATCACTCTTTCTCACTCTCTCTCTCAAAGGAACCTAGCATATCTCTCTCACTCTCTCTCTTATGAGCCTAGCATCCCAATCTCTCTCTCTCTTTCTCTCTCACTGTCTCACAAATTAGACTACCATTTATCTCTCTCTCTTTCTCTCAAAGTAGCTTAGCATCTATCTCTCTCTCTTTCAAAGGAGCCTAGCATCTCTCTGTTTCTCTCTCTCTCTTTCTCTCAAAGGATACTTGAATCTTTCTCTCTCAGTCTCTCTCTCAAATAAGCCTAGCATATTTCTCTCTCTCTCTCTCTCTCCCTCTCTCTCTCAAAGCAGCTTCGCATCTCTATCTCTCAACGGAACCTCACATCTCTCTCTCTCTCCCTCTCTCTCTCTATCTCAAGTCTTTGCATCTCTCACTCTCTCTCAATGGAGCCTAGAAACTCCCTATCACTTCCCCTTTCTCTCAAGGAGACTAGTATCCCTCTCTCTCTCTCTCTTTCTCTCTCAAAGGAGCCTATAATCTCTTTCCCTCTGTCTCTCTCTGTCTCTCTCTCTCTCAATGATGCCTATCATATCTATCTATTTATCTCTCTCTCTCTAAGGGTTCTAGCATCTCTCACATTCTCTCTCTCCCTAAGAAGCCTAGTATCACACTCTCTCTCTTTAAATGAGCCTAGCATCACTCTGTCTATCTCTCTCTCTTTCTCTCAAAGGAGACTAGAATCTCTCTCTGTCACTCTCTCTCTAAGAAGGCTAGCGTCTCTCACTCTCCCACAATGGAGACTTGAATCACTCTCTCTCTCTCTCTCTCTCTCTCTCTCTCTCTCTCTCTCTCTCTCTCTCTCCTTCAAACTAGACTAGCATCTCTCCCTTTCTCTTTCTCTCAGAGGAACTTAGCTTTTCCCTCTCTCTCAATGGAGCCAATCTATTCTCTCTCTCTTCCTCTCTCTCTCTCTCAAAAATCTTTGCATCTCTCTCTCTCAAAAGAGTCTAGAATACTCCTGTCTTTTGGTCTCTCTCTATTTCTCTCAAATGAGCCCAGCATCCCTCTCTCTCTCTCTCAAATGAGTCTGTCATCTCTCTCTCTGTCTCTCCCTGTCTCTCTCTCTCTCAACGGACCCTAGCATGTATCACTCTCTGTCTCTCCTTCATAAGAGCCTAACATCTCTCTCTCTCTCCAAGTTGCCTAATATCCCTCTGTCTCTGTCTATCTCTCTTTCTCTCAAAGGATAGTAGAATCACACTCCCCTTCTCCCTCTCTTCCAAAGGAGCCTAGCATCTCACTCTCTCTCGGTCTCCCTCGTCTCTCTCTCTCTCAAAGAAACTTAGCATTTCTCTCTTTCTCTCTCTCAAAGGATTCTAGCATCTCTCTCTTTTTTCTCTCCATAGGAAGCCTGGCATCACACACTCTCTCTTTCAAAGGAGCCTAGTATCTCTCTAACTCTCACTCTTTCTCTCAAAGGAGACTAGTATATCTCTCTCTTTTTCAAAGGAGACAAGCATCTCTCTCTCTCTCTCACTCTCCCAAGAGCATATCACCTCTCCCTCCCTCTCTCTCTTTATGGAGTCTAGCAACTCTATCTCTCTCTGTCTCATTGCAGCCTTGCACAACTCCCCTTCCATCTCTCAAAGGAGCATAGCAACTATCTCTCTCTCTCTCTTTTTCAAAGAGTCCAAGCATCTATATATATATATATATATATATATAGTGCATATCTTCTCTCCCTCTCCCTCTCTCTCAAAGAGCCTAGAATCTCTCTCTCTCGTTCTCAATGGAGACTAGCATCTCTCTGTCTCTCTTTCAAAGGAGCCTAACATTTCTCTCCTTCTCTCTCTCTCTCTCTAAGGAGTCTAACATCACTCTCTCTCTCTCTGTAATTGGAGCCTATCTCTCTGTCTCTTTTTCTCAAGGGAGACTAGCATCTCTCTATCTCATGCTCTCATTCTCTCTCTCTCCCTCTCAAAGAGCCTAGCATCTCTCTCTCTCTAAAAGGGTGCTTCCATCACTCTGTCTCTGTCTCATAGTAGTCTAGCATCTCTCTCTCTAATAAGCTCATAGCATCTCTCTCTGTCTCTCTCTGTCTCTATGTAGCCTAGCATCTCTCCGTCTCTGTAATTCTCTCTTTCTCTGAAAGAAGCCTAGAGTCTCTCCCCCCCCTCAAAGGATTCTAGCGTCTCTCTCTCCTAAGAAGTCTAGCATCACACTGTCTCTCTTTCAAGGATCCCAGCATCTCTCTGGCTTTCTCACTTTCTCTCAAAGGAGACTAGAATTTCTCTCTCTCACTCTCTCTCAAAGAAGCGTAGCATATTTCTCTCTCTCTGAAAGGAGCCTAGATTCTCTCTCTCTCTCTCTCTCTCTCTCTCTCTCTCTCTCAATCTCTCTCTTTACATCAAAGGAGCTTAGGACCTCTCTCAGACTAGCCAAGCATCTTTATCTCTCTCCCTCTCTCTCTCTCTTTCTCTCTCTCTCTAAAATCTTTGCATCTCTTTCTCTCTCTCAATGTAGCCTAGAGTCTCCAAGTCTTTCTATCTCTCTCTCTCGTTCTCTAAAAGGAGCTTAGCATCCCTCACTCTCTCTGTCTCTCTGTCTCAAAGGTGCCTATCATCTCTCTCTCTGTCTCTCTCTCAAAGGAGCCTAGCATGTATGTATCGCTCTCTATTTCTAAGAACCCTAGCATTTCTCTCTAGAAGAAGCCTAGAGTCTCACTGTCACTGTATATCTCTCTTTGTCTCAAAGGAGCCTGCAATCTCTCTCCCTCTCTGTCACTCTCAAATTACCCTAGCATCTCTTTCTCTCTGTCTCTCTCAGTCTCTCTCTCTCAAAGAAGCCTAGCATATCTCTCTTTTTCTCTGTCTCACAATAGATTCTAGCATGTTTCACTTTCTCTCTCTCCCTAAGAAGTGTAGCATTACACTCTCTCTCTTTCAAAGAAGCCTAGCGTATCTCTGTATAATTCGCTCTCATTCTCTCAAATGAGCCTAGAATCTCTCTCTCTCTCTCTCGAAGGAACCTAGCCTCTCTCTGTCTCTATATATCTCTCTTATTCTCAAAGGATCCTAGAAACTCTCTACCTCTCTATCTCAAAGGAGCTTAGCATCTCTCTCTCTGTCTCTCTCGTTCTCTCTCTCTCTCTCAAAGAAGCCTAGCATATATCTCTATCTCCCTCTCTCAAACGATTGTAGAATCTCTCTCTTACTCTCTCTCCCTATGTACCCTGGCATCACACTCTCTCTCTTTCAAAGGAGTCTAGCATCTCTCTGTCTATCTCTTACTATTTCTCTCAAAGGACACTAGAATCTCTCCTTCCCAATTTCTCTCTCAAAGAAGCCTAGCATCTCTCTCTCTCTCTCAAAGGAGCCTACCATCCCTCTTTCTCTCTCTCTCTCAAAGTAGAATAGCATCTCTCTCCTTATCTCTCTCTCTCTCAAAGAAGCTCAGCATACCTTTCTCTCTCTCAAAGGAGCCTAGCATATATACATGTCTCCGTCCCTCAAAGGAGTCTAGCATCCCTATCTCTCTCTCTCTCTCACACTAGACTAGCATCTCTCTCTCTCTCTCTCTCTCTCTCTCTGTCTCTCTCTCTCCCTCTAAGGAGCTAAGTAGCGTAGAATCTCCTGGTCTTTCTATCTCTCTCACTTTCTCTCAAAGGAGCCTAGCATCCCTCACTGCCTCACTATCTCTCTGACAGGAGCCTATCATCTCTCTCTCTCTCTCTCAATGGAGCATAGCATGTATCTCTCTCTCTTTCAAATTAGCCTAGCATCTCTCTCTCTCTCGAAGGAGCCTAGCATCTCTCTCTCTTTGCATATCTCTCTTCCTCTCAAAGAACCTAGATTCTCTCTCCCTCTCTCTCTCAAAGGAGCCTCGCATCTCTTCCTCTCTGTATCTCTTGGTCTATCTATCTCTCTCTCAAGGAAGCCTACCTTCTCTCCCTCTCTCTATCTCAAAGGAATCTAGCATCTCTCTCCTTCTCACTCTCCCTAAGAAGCTAGAATCACACTCTCTCTCTTTCACAGGAGCCTATCATCTCTTTTGATCTCTCTCTCCTTCTCTCTAAGGAGACTAGAATCACTCTTTCTCACTCTCTCTCTCTCAAAGGAACCTAGCATATCTCTCTCACTCTCTCTCTCTCTTATGAGCCTAGCATCCCAATCTCTCTCTCTCTTTCTCTCTCACTGTCTCACAAATTAGACTACCATTTATCTCTCTCTCTTTCTCTCAAAGTAGCTTAGCATCTATCTCTCTCTCTTTCAAAGGAGCCTAGCATCTCTCTGTTTCTCTCTCTCTCTTTCTCTCAAAGGATACTTGAATCTTTCTCTCTCAGTCTCTCTCTCAAATAAGCCTAGCATATTTCTCTCTCTCTCTCTCTCTCTCCCTCACTCTCACAAAGCAGCTTCGCATCTCTCTCTATCTCTCAACGGAACCTCACATCTCTCTCTCTCTCCCTCTCTCTCTCTATCTCAAGTCTTTGCATCTCTCACTCTGTCTCAATGGAGCCTAGAAACTCCCTATCACTTCCCCTTTCTCTCAAGGAGACTAGTATCCCTCTCTCTCTCTCTCTTTCTCTCTCAAAGGAGCCTATAATCTCTTTCCCTCTGTCTCTCTCTGTCTCTCTCTCTCTCTCAATGATGCCTATCATATCTATCTATTTATCTCTCTCTCTCTAAGGGTTCTAGCATCTCTCACATTCTCTCTCTCCCTAAGAAGCCTAGTATCACACTCTCTCTCTTTAAATGAGCCTAGCATCACTCTGTCTATCTCTCTCTCTTTCTCTCAAAGGAGACTAGAATCTCTCTCTGTCACTCTCTCTCTAAGAAGGCTAGCATCTCTCACTCTCCCACAATGGAGCCTTGAATCTCTCTCTCTCTCTCTCTCTCTCTCTCCTTCAAACTAGACTAGCATCTCTCTCTCTCTCTTTCTCTCAGAGGAACTTAGCTTTTCCCTCTCTCTCAATGGAGCCAATCTATTCTCTCTCTCTCCCTCTCTCTCTCTCTCAAAAATCTTTGCATCTCTCTCTCTCAAAAGAGTCTAGAATACTCCTGTCTTTTGGTCTCTCTCTCTTTCTCTCAAATGAGCCCAGCATCCCTCTCTCTCTCTCTCTCAAATGAGTCTGTCATCTCTCTCTCTGTCTCTCCCTGTCTCTCTCTCTCTCAACGGACCCTAGCATGTATCACTCTCTGTCTCTCCTTCATAAGAGCCTAACATCTCTCTCTCTCTCTCCAAGTTGCCTAATATCCCTCTGTCTCTGTCTATCTCTCTTTCTCTCAAAGGATAGTAGAATCACACTCCCTCTCCCTCTCTTCCAAAGGAGCCTAGCATCTCACTCTCTCTCGGTCTCCCTCGTCTCTCTCTCTCTCAAAGAAACTTAGCATTTCTCTCTTTCTCTCTCTCAAAGGATTCTAGCATCTCTCTCTTTCTTTCTCTCCGTAGGAAGCCTAGCATCACACACTCTCTCTTTCAAAGGAGCCTAGTATCTCTCTAACTCTCACTCTTTCTCTCAAAGGAGACTAGTATATCTCTCTCTTTTTCAAAGGAGACAAGCATCTCTCTCTCTCTCTCACTCTCCCAAGAGCATATCACCTCTCCCTCCCTCTCTCTCTTTATGGAGTCTAGCATCTCGATCTCTCTCTGTCTCATTGCAGCCTTGCACACCTCCCCTTCCATCTCTCAAAGGAGCATAGCAACTATCTCTCTCTCTCTCTTTTTCAAAGAGTCCAAGCATCTATATATATATATATATATATAGTGCATATCTTCTCTCCCTCTCCCTCTCTCTCAAAGAGCCTAGAATCTCTCTCTCTCTTTCTCAATGGAGACTAGCATCTCTCTGTCTCTCTTTCAAAGGAGCCTAACATTTCTCTCCTTCTCTCTCTCTCTCTCTAAGGAGTCTAACATCACTCTCTCTCTCTCTGTAATTGGAGCCTATCTCTCTGTCTCTTTTTCTCAAGGGAGACTAGCATCTCTCTATCTCATGCTCTCATTCTCTCTCTCTCCCTCTCAAAGAGCCTAGCATCTCTCTCTCTCTCTAAAAGGAAGCTTCCATCACTCTGTCTCTGTCTCATAGTAGTCTAGCATCTCTCTCTCTAATAGGCTCATAGCATCTCTCTCTGTCTCTCTCTGTCTCTATGTAGCCTAGCATCTCTCCGTCTCTGTAATTCTCTCTTTCTCTGAAAGAAGCCTAGAGTCTCTCCCCCCCCTCAAAGGATTCTAGCGTCTCTCTCTCCTAAGAAGTCTAGCATCACACTGTCTCTCTTTCAAAGGATCCCAGCATCTCTCTGGCTTTCTCACTTTCTCTCAAAGGAGACTAGAATTTCTCTCTCTCACTCTCTCTCAAAGAAGCGTAGCATATTTCTCTCTCTCTGAAAGGAGCCTAGATTCTCTCTCTCTCTCTCTCTCTCTCTCTCTCTCTCTCTCTCTCTCTCTCTCAATCTCTCTCTTTACATCAAAGGAGCTTAGGACCTCTCTCAGACTAGCCAAGCATCTTTATCTCTCTCCCTCTCTCTCTCTCTTTCTCTCTCTCTCTAAAATCTTTGCATCTCTTTCTCTCTCTCAATGTAGCCTAGAGTCTCCAAGTCTTTCTATCTCTCTCTCTCGTTCTCTAAAAGGAGCTTAGCATCCCTCACTCTCTCTGTCTCTCTGTCTCAAAGGTGCCTATCATCTCTCTCTCTGTCTCTCTCTCAAAGGAGCCTAGCATGTATGTATCGCTCTCTATTTCTAAGAACCCTAGCATTTCTCTCTAGAAGAAGCCTAGAGTCTCACTGTCACTGTATATCTCTCCTTGTCTCAAAGGAGCCTGCAATCTCTCTCCCTCTCTGTCACTCTCAAATTACCCTAGCATCTCTTTCTCTCTGTCTCTCTCAGTCTCTCTCTCTCAAAGAAGCCTAGCATATCTCTCTTTTTCTCTGTCTCACAATAGATTCTAGCATGTTTCACTTTCTCTCTCTCCCTAAGAAGTGTAGCATTACACTCTCTCTCTTTCAAAGAAGCCTAGCGTATCTCTGTATAATTCGCTCTCATTCTCTCAAATGAGCCTAGAATCTCTCTCTCTCTCTCTCGAAGGAACCTAGCCTCTCTCTGTCTCTATATATCTCTCTTATTCTCAAAGGATCCTAGAAACTCTCTACCTCTCTATCTCAAAGGAGCTTAGCATCTCTCTCTCTGTCTCTCTCGTTCTCTCTCTCTCTCTCAAAGAAGCCTAGCATATATCTCTATCTCCCTCTCTCAAACGATTGTAGAATCTCTCTCTTACTCTCTCTCCCTATGTACCCTGGCATCACACTCTCTCTCTTTCAAAGGAGCCTAGCATCTCTCTGTCTATCTCTTACTATTTCTCTCAAAGGACACTAGAATCTCTCCTTCCCAATTTCTCTCTCAAAGAAGCCTAGCATCTCTCTCTCTCTCTCAAAGGAGCCTACCATCCCTCTTTCTCTCTCTCTCTCAAAGTAGAATAGCATCTCTCTCCTTATCTCTCTCTCTCTCAAAGAAGCTCAGCATACCTTTCTCTCTCTCAAAGGAGCCTAGCATATATACATGTCTCCGTCCCTCAAAGGAGTCTAGCATCCCTATCTCTCTCTCTCTCTCACACTAGACTAGCATCTCTCTCTCTCTCTCTCTCTCTCTCTCTCTGTCTCTCTCTCTCCCTCTAAGGAGCTAAGTAGCGTAGAATCTCCTGGTCTTTCTATCTCTCTCACTTTCTCTCAAAGGAGCCTAGCATCCCTCACTGCCTCACTATCTCTCTGACAGGAGCCTATCATCTCTCTCTCTCTCTCTCAATGGAGCATAGCATGTATCTCTCTCTCTTTCAAATTAGCCTAGCATCTCTCTCTCTCTCGAAGGAGCCTAGCATCTCTCTCTCTTTGCATATCTCTCTTCCTCTCAAAGAACCTAGATTCTCTCTCCCTCTCTCTCTCAAAGGAGCCTCGCATCTCTTCCTCTCTGTATCTCTTGGTCTATCTATCTCTCTCTCAAGGAAGCCTACCTTCTCTCCCTCTCTCTATCTCAAAGGAATCTAGCATCTCTCTCCTTCTCACTCTCCCTAAGAAGCTAGAATCACACTCTCTCTCTTTCACAGGAGCCTATCATCTCTTTTGATCTCTCTCTCCTTCTCTCTAAGGAGACTAGAATCACTCTTTCTCACTCTCTCTCTCTCAAAGGAACCTAGCATATCTCTCTCACTCTCTCTCTTATGAGCCTAGCATCCCAATCTCTCTGTCTCTTTCTCTCTCACTGTCTCACAAATTAGACTACCATTTATCTCTCTCTCTTTCTCTCAAAGTAGCTTAGCATCTATCTCTCTCTCTTTCAAAGGAGCCTAGCATCTCTCTGTTTCTCTCTCTCTCTTTCTCTCAAAGGATACTTGAATCTTTCTCTCTCAGTCTCTCTCTCAAATAAGCCTAGCATATTTCTCTCTCTCTCTCTCTCTCTCCCTCACTCTCACAAAGCAGCTTCGCATCTCTCTCTATCTCTCAACGGAACCTCACATCTCTCTCTCTCTCCCTCTCTCTCTCTATCTCAAGTCTTTGCATCTCTCACTCTGTCTCAATGGAGCCTAGAAACTCCCTATCACTTCCCCTTTCTCTCAAGGAGACTAGTATCCCTCTCTCTCTCTCTCTTTCTCTCTCAAAGGAGCCTATAATCTCTTTCCCTCTGTCTCTCTCTGTCTCTCTCTCTCTCTCAATGATGCCTATCATATCTATCTATTTATCTCTCTCTCTCTAAGGGTTCTAGCATCTCTCACATTCTCTCTCTCCCTAAGAAGCCTAGTATCACACTCTCTCTCTTTAAATGAGCCTAGCATCACTCTGTCTATCTCTCTCTCTTTCTCTCAAAGGAGACTAGAATCTCTCTCTGTCACTCTCTCTCTAAGAAGGCTAGCATCTCTCACTCTCCCACAATGGAGCCTTGAATCACTCTCTCTCTCTCTCTCTCTCTCTCTCTCTCTCTCTCTCTCTCCTTCAAACTAGACTAGCATCTCTCTCTCTCTCTTTCTCTCAGAGGAACTTAGCTTTTCCCTCTCTCTCAATGGAGCCAATCTATTCTCTCTCTCTCCCTCTCTCTCTCTCTCAAAAATCTTTGCATCTCTCTCTCTCAAAAGAGTCTAGAATACTCCTGTCTTTTGGTCTCTCTCTCTTTCTCTCAAATGAGCCCAGCATCCCTCTCTCTCTCTCTCTCAAATGAGTCTGTCATCTCTCTCTCTGTCTCTCCCTGTCTCTCTCTCTCTCAACGGACCCTAGCATGTATCACTCTCTGTCTCTCCTTCATAAGAGCCTAACATCTCTCTCTCTCTCTCCAAGTTGCCTAATATCCCTCTGTCTCTGTCTATCTCTCTTTCTCTCAAAGGATAGTAGAATCACACTCCCTCTCCCTCTCTTCCAAAGGAGCCTAGCATCTCACTCTCTCTCGGTCTCCCTCGTCTCTCTCTCTCTCAAAGAAACTTAGCATTTCTCTCTTTCTCTCTCTCAAAGGATTCTAGCATCTCTCTCTTTCTTTCTCTCCGTAGGAAGCCTAGCATCACACACTCTCTCTTTCAAAGGAGCCTAGTATCTCTCTAACTCTCACTCTTTCTCTCAAAGGAGACTAGTATATCTCTCTCTTTTTCAAAGGAGACAAGCATCTCTCTCTCTCTCTCACTCTCCCAAGAGCATATCACCTCTCCCTCCCTCTCTCTCTTTATGGAGTCTAGCATCTCGATCTCTCTCTGTCTCATTGCAGCCTTGCACACCTCCCCTTCCATCTCTCAAAGGAGCATAGCAACTACCTCTCTCTCTCTCTTTTTCAAAGAGTCCAAGCATCTATATATATATATATATATATATATATATAGTGCATATCTTCTCTCCCTCTCCCTCTCTCTCAAAGAGCCTAGAATCTCTCTCTCTCTTTCTCAATGGAGACTAGCATCTCTCTGTCTCTCTTTCAAAGGAGCCTAACATTTCTCTCCTTCTCTCTCTCTCTCTCTAAGGAGTCTAACATCACTCTCTCTCTCTCTGTAATTGGAGCCTATCTCTCTGTCTCTTTTTCTCAAGGGAGACTTGCATCTCTCTATCTCATGCTCTCATTCTCTCTCCCTCTCAAAGAGCCAAGCATCTCTCTCTCTCTCTAAAAGGAAGCTTCCATCACTCTGTCTCTGTCTCATAGTAGTCTAGCATCTCTCTCTCTAATAGGCTCATAGCATCTCTCTCTGTCTCTATGTAGCCTAGCATCTACCTGTCTCTGTAATTCTCTCTTTCTCTGAAAGAAGCCTAGAGTCTCTCCCCCCCCATCTCAAAGGATTCTAGCGTCTCTCTCTCCTATGAAGTCTAGCATCACACTGTCTCTCTTTCAAAGGATCCCAGCATCTCTCTGGCTTTCTCACTTTCTCTCAAAGGAGACTAGAATTTCTCTCTCTCACTCTCTCTCAAAGAAGCGTAGCATATTTCTCTCTCTCTGAAAGGAGCCTAGATTCTCTCTCTCTCTCTCTCTCTCTCTCAATCTCTCTATTTACATCAAAGGAGCTTAGGACCTCTCTCAGACTAGCCAAGCATCTTTATCTCTCTCCCTCTCTCTCTCTCTTTCTCTCTCTCTCTAAAATCTTTGCATCTCTCTCTCTCTCAATGGAGCCTAGAGTCTCCAAGTCTTTCTATCTCTCTCTCGTTCTCTAAAAGGAGCTTAGCATCCCTCACTCTCTCTGTCTCTCTGTCTCAAAGTGCCTATCATCTCTCTCTCTGTCTCTCTCTCAAAGGAGCCTAGCATGTATGTATCTCTCTCTATTTCTAAGAACCCTAGCATTTCTCTCTAGAAGAAGCCTAGAGTCTCACTGTCTCTGTATATCTCCCTTTGTCTCAAAGGAGCCTGCAATCTCTCTCCCTCTCTGTCACTCTCAATTTACCCTAGCATCTCTTTCTCTCTGTCTCTCTCAGTCTCTCTCTCTCAAAGAAGCCTAGCATATCTCTCTTTTTCTCTGTCTCACAATAGATTCTAGCATGTTTCACTTTCTCTCTCTCCCTAAGAAGTGTAGCATTACACTCTCTCTCTTTCAAAGAAGCCTAGCGTATCTCTGTATAATTCGCTCTCATTCTCTCAAATGAGCCTAGCATCTCTCTCTCTCTCTCGAAGGAACCTAGCCTCTCTCTGTCTCTATATATCTCTCTTATTCTCAAAGGAGCCTAGAAACTCTCTACCTCTCTATCTCAAAGGAGCTTAGCATCTCTCTCTCTGTCTCTCTCGTTCTCTCTCTCTCTCTCAAAGAAGCCTAGCATATATCTCTATCTCCCTCTCTCAAACGATTGTAGAATCTTTCTCTTACTCTCTCTCCCTATGTAGCCTGGCATCACACTCTCTCTTTCAAAGGAGCCTAGCATCTCTCTGTCTATCTCTCACTCTTTCTCTCAAAGGACACTAGAATCTCTCCTTCCCAATTTCTCTCTCAAAGAAGCCTAGCATCTCTCTCTCTCTCTCAAAGGAGCCTACCATCCCTCTTTCTCTCTCTCTCTCAAAGTAGAATAGCATCTCTCTCCTTATCTCTCTCTCTCTCAAAGAAGCTCAGCATACCTTTCTCTCTCTCAAAGGAGCCTAGCATATATACATGTGTCCGTCCCTCAAAGGAGTCTAGCATTCCTATATCTCTCTCTCTCTCACACTAGACTAGCATCTCTCTCTCTCTCTCTCTCTCTCTCTCTCTGTCTCTCTCTCTCCCTCTAAGGAGCTAAGGAGCGTAGAATCTCCTGGTCTTTCTATCTCTCTCACTTTCTCTCAAAGGAGCCTAGCATCCCTCACTGCCTCACTATCTCTCTGACAGGAGCCTATCATCTCTCTCTCTCTCTCTCAATGGAGCATAGCATGTATCTCTCTCTCTTTCAAATTAGCCTAGCATCTCTCTCTCTCTCGAAGGAGCCTAGCATCTCTCTCTCTTTGCATATCTCTCTTCCTCTCAAAGAACCTAGATTCTCTCTCCCTCTCTCTCTCAAAGGAGCCTCGCATCTCTTCCTCTCTGTATCTCTTGGTCTATCTATCTCTCTCTCAAGGAAGCCTACCTTCTCTCCCTCTCTCTATCTCAAAGGAATCTAGCATCTCTCTCCTTCTCACTCTCCCTAAGAAGCTAGAATCACACTCTCTCTCTTTCACAGGAGCCTATCATCTCTTTTGATCTCTCTCTCCTTCTCTCTAAGGAGACTAGAATCACTCTTTCTCACTCTCTCTCTCAAAGAAACCTAGCATATCTCTCTCACTCTCTCTCTCTCTTATGAGCCTAGCATCCCAATCTCTCTCTCTCTTTCTCTCTCACTGTCTCACAAATTAGACTACCATTTATCTCTCTCTCTTTCTCTCAAAGTAGCTTAGCATCTATCTCTCTCTCTTTCAAAGGAGCCTAGCATCTCTCTGTTTCTCTCTCTCTCTCTTTCTCTCAAAGGATAC
Organism: Manis pentadactyla; assembly: GCF_030020395.1. Classification (NCBI taxonomy): domain Eukaryota; kingdom Metazoa; phylum Chordata; class Mammalia; order Pholidota; family Manidae; genus Manis; species Manis pentadactyla. The sequence goes on from NW_026644784.1 coordinate 83,736, forward strand.
TTGAATCTTTCTCTCTCAGTCTCTCTCTCAAATAAGCCTAGCATATTTCTCTCTCTCTCTCTCTCCCTCTCTCTCTCAAAGCAGCTTCGCATCTCTCTCTATCTCTCAACGGAACCTCACATCTCTCTCTCTCTCCCTCTCTCTCTCTATCTCAAATCTTTGCATCTCTCACTCTGTCTCAATGGAGCCTAGAAACTCCCTATCACTTCCCCTTTCTCTCAAGGAGACTAGTATCCCTCTCTCTCTCTCTCTTTCTCTCTCAAAGGAGCCTATAATCTCTTTCCCTCTGTCTCTCTCTGTCTCTCTCTCTCTCTCAATGATGCCTATCATATCTATCTATTTATCTCTCTCTCTCTAAGGGTTCTAGCATCTCTCACATTCTCTCTCTCCCTAAGAAGCCTAGTATCACACTCTCTCTCTTTAAATGAGCCTAGCATCACTCTGTCTATCTCTCTCTCTTTCTCTCAAAGGAGACTAGAATCTCTCTCTGTCACTCTCTCTCTAAGAAGGCTAGCATCTCTCACTCTCCCACAATGGAGCCTTGAATCACTCTCTCTCTCTCTCTCTCTCTCTCTCTCTCTCTCCTTCAAACTAGACTAGCATCTCTCTCTCTCTCTTTCTCTCAGAGGAACTTAGCTTTTCCCTCTCTCTCAACGGAGCCCATCTATTCTCTCTCTCTCCCTCTCTCTCTCTCTCAAAAATCTTTGCATCTCTCTCTCTCAAAAGAGTCTAGAATACTCCTGTCTTTTGGTCTCTCTCTCTTTCTCTCAAATGAGCCCAGCATCCCTCTCTCTCTCTCTCAAATGAGTCTGTCATCTCTCTCTCTGTCTCTCCCTGTCTCTCTCTCACTCAACGAACCCTAGCATGTATCACTCTCTGTCTCTCCTTCATAAGGGCCTAACATCTCACTCTCTCTCTCCAAGTTGCCTAATATCCCTCTGTCTCTGTCTATCTCTCTTTCTCTCAAAGGATAGTAGAATCACACTCCCTCTCCCTCTCTTCCAAAGGAGCCTAGCATCTCACTCTCTCTCGGTCTCCCTCGTCTCTCTCTCTCTCAAAGAAACTTAGCATTTCTCTCTTTCTCTCTCTCAAAGGATTCTAGCATCTCTCTCTTTCTTTCTCTCCGTAGGAAGCCTAGCATCACACACTCTCTCTTTCAAAGGAGCCTAGTATCTCTCTAACTCTCACTCTTTCTCTCAAAGGAGACTAGTATCTCTCTCTCTCTTTTTCAAAGGAGACAAGCATCTCTCTCTCTCTCACTCTCCCAAGAGCATATCACCTCTCCCTCCCTCTCTCTCTTTATGGAGTCTAGCATCTCTATCTCTCTCTGTCTCATTGCAGCCTTGCACAACTCCCCTTCCATCTCTCAAAGGAGCATAGCAACTATCTCTCTCTCTCTTTTTCAAAGAGTCCAAGAATCTCTCTCTATATATATATATATAGTGCATATCTTCTCTCCCTCTCCCTCTCTCTCAAAGAGCCTAGAATCTCTCTCTCTCTTTCTCAATGGAGACTAGCATCTCTCTGTCTCTCTTTCAAAGGAGCCTAACGTTTCTCTCCTTCTCTCTCTCTCTCTCTAAGGAGTCTAACATCACTCTCTCTCTCTCTGTAATTGGAGCCTATCTCTCTGTCTCTTTTTCTCAAGGGAGACTAGCATCTCTCTATCTCATGCTCTCATTCTCTCTCTCTCCCTCTCAAAGAGCCAAGCATCTCTTTCTCTCTCTAAAAGGAAGCTTCCATCACTCTGTCTCTGTCTCATAGTAGTCTAGCATCTCTCTCTCTAATAGGCTCATAGCTTCTCTCTCTGTCTCTCTCTGTCTCTATGTAGCCTAGCATCTCTCTGTCTCTGTAATTCTCTCTTTCTCTGAAAGAAGCCTAGAGTCTCTCCCCCCCCTATCTCAAAGGATTCTAGCGTCTCTCTCTCCTAAGAAGTCTAGCATCACACTGTCTCTCTTTCAAAGGATCCCAGCATCTCTCTGGCTTTCTCACTTTCTCTCAAAGGAGACTAGAATTTCTCTCTCTCACTCTCTCTCAAAGAAGCGTAGCATATTTCTCTCTCTCTGAAAGGAGCCTAGATTCTCTCTCTCTCTCTCTCTCTCTCTCTCTCTCTCTCTCTCAATCTCTCTCTTTACATCAAAGGAGCTTAGGACCTCTCTCAGACTAGCCAAGCATCTTTATCTCTCTCCCTCTCTCTCTCTCTTTCTCTCTCTCTCTAAAATCTTTGCATCTCTTTCTCTCTCTCAATGTAGCCTAGAGTCTCCAAGTCTTTCTATCTCTCTCTCGTACTCTAAAAGGAGCTTAGCATCCCTCACTCTCTCTGTCTCTCTGTCTCAAAGGTGCCTATCATCTCTCTCTGTCTCTCTCTCAAAGGATACTAGCATGTATGTATCGCTCTCTATTTCTAAGAACCCTAGCATTTCTCTCTAGAAGAAGCCTAGAGTCTCACTGTCTCTGTATATCTCTCTTTGTCTCAAAGGAGCCTGCAATCTCTCTCCCTCTCTGTCACTCTCAAATTACCCTAGCATCTCTTTCTCTCTGTCTCTCTCAGTCTCTCTCTCTCAAAGAAGCCTAGCATATCTCTCTTTTTCTCTGTCTCACAATAGATTCTAGCATGTTTCACTTTCTCTCTCTCCCTAAGAAGTGTAGCATTACACTCTCTCTCTTTCAAAGAAACCTAGCGTATCTCTGTATAATTCGCTCTCATTCTCTCAAATGAGCCTAGCATCTCTCTCTCTCTCTCGAAGGAACCTAGCCTCTCTCTGTCTCTATATATCTCTCTTATTCTCAAAGGAGCCTAGAAACTCTCTACCTCTCTATCTCAAAGGAGCTTAGCATCTCTCTCTCTGTCTCTCTCGTTCTCTCTCTCTCTCTCAAAGAAGCCTAGCATATATCTCTATCTCCCTCTCTCAAACGATTGTAGAATCTCTCTCTTACTCTCTCTCCCTATGTAGCCTAGCATCACACTCTCTCTTTCATAGGAGCCTAGCATCTCTCTGTCTATCTCTCACTCTTTCTCTCAAAGGACACTAGAATCTCTCCTTCCCAATTTCTCTCTCAAAGAAGCCTAGCATCTCTCTCTCTCTCTCAAAGGAGCCTACCATCCCTCTTTCTCTCTCTCTCTCAAAGTAGAATAGCATCTCTCTCCTTATCTCTCTCTCTCTCAAAGAAGCTCAGCATACCTTTCTCTCTCTCAAAGGAGCCTAGCATATATACATGTGTCCGTCCCTCAAAGGAGTCTAGCATCCCTATCTCTCTCTCTCTCTCACACTAGACTAGCATATCTCTCTCTCTCTCTCTCTCTCTCTCTCTCTCTCTCTCTCTCTCTCTCTCTCTCTCTCTCTCTCTCCCTCTAAGGAGCTAAGGAGCGTAGAATCTCCTGGTCTTTCTATCTCTCTCACTTTCTCTCAAAGGAGCCTAGCATCCCTCACTGCCTCACTATCTCTCTGACAGGAGCCTATCATCTCTCTCTCTCTCTCAATGGAGCATAGCATGTATCTCTCTCTCTTTCAAATTAGCCTAGCATCTCTCTCTCTCTCGAAGGAGCCTAGCATCTCTCTCTCTTTGCATATCTCTCTTCCTCTCAAAGAACCTAGATTCTCTCTTCCTCTCTCTCTCAAAGGAGCCTCGCATCTCTTCCTCTCTGTATCTGTTGGTCTATCTATCTCTCAAGGAAGCCTACCTTCTCTCCCTCTCTCTATCTCAAAGGAATCTAGCATCTCTCTCCTTCTCACTCTCCCTAAGAAGCTAGAATCACACTCTCTCTCTTTCACAGGAGCCTATCATCTCTTTTGATCTCTCTCTCCTTCTCTCTAAGGAGACTAGAATCACTCTTTCTCACTCTCTCTCTCAAAGAAACCTAGCATATCTCTCTCACTCTCTCTCTCTCTTATGAGCCTAGCATCCCAATCTCTCTCTCTCTTTCTCTCTCACTGTCTCACAAATTGGACTACCATTTATCTCTCTCTCTTTCTCTCAAAGTAGCTTAGCATCTATCTCTCTCTCTTTCAAAGGAGCCTAGCATCTCTCTGTTTCTCTCTCTCTCTTTCTCTCAAAGGATACTTGAATCTTTCTCTCTCAGTCTCTCTCTCAAATAAGCCTAGCATATTTCTCTCTCTCTCTCTCTCCCTCTCTCTCTCAAAGCAGCTTCGCATCTCTCTCTATCTCTCAACGGAACCTCACATCTCTCTCTCTCTCCCTCTCTCTCTCTATCTCAAATCTTTGCATCTCTCACTCTGTCTCAATGGAGCCTAGAAACTCCCTATCACTTCCCCTTTCTCTCAAGGAGACTAGTATCCCTCTCTCTCTCTCTCTTTCTCTCTCAAAGGAGCCTATAATCTCTTTCCCTCTGTCTCTCTCTGTCTCTCTCTCTCTCTCAATGATGCCTATCATATCTATCTATTTATCTCTCTCTCTCTAAGGGTTCTAGCATCTCTCACATTCTCTCTCTCCCTAAGAAGCCTAGTATCACACTCTCTCTCTTTAAATGAGCCTAGCATCACTCTGTCTATCTCTCTCTCTTTCTCTCAAAGGAGACTAGAATCTCTCTCTGTCACTCTCTCTCTAAGAAGGCTAGCATCTCTCACTCTCCCACAATGGAGCCTTGAATCACTCTCTCTCTCTCTCTCTCTCTCTCTCTCTCTCTCCTTCAAACTAGACTAGCATCTCTCTCTCTCTCTTTCTCTCAGAGGAACTTAGCTTTTCCCTCTCTCTCAACGGAGCCCATCTATTCTCTCTCTCTCCCTCTCTCTCTCTCTCAAAAATCTTTGCATCTCTCTCTCTCAAAAGAGTCTAGAATACTCCTGTCTTTTGGTCTCTCTCTCTTTCTCTCAAATGAGCCCAGCATCCCTCTCTCTCTCTCTCAAATGAGTCTGTCATCTCTCTCTCTGTCTCTCCCTGTCTCTCTCTCTCTCAACGAACCCTAGCATGTATCACTCTCTGTCTCTCCTTCATAAGGGCCTAACATCTCACTCTCTCTCTCCAAGTTGCCTAATATCCCTCTGTCTCTGTCTATCTCTCTTTCTCTCAAAGGATAGTAGAATCACACTCCCTCTCCCTCTCTTCCAAAGGAGCCTAGCATCTCACTCTCTCTCGGTCTCCCTCGTCTCTCTCTCTCTCAAAGAAACTTAGCATTTCTCTCTTTCTCTCTCTCAAAGGATTCTAGCATCTCTCTCTTTCTTTCTCTCCGTAGGAAGCCTAGCATCACACACTCTCTCTTTCAAAGGAGCCTAGTATCTCTCTAACTCTCACTCTTTCTCTCAAAGGAGACTAGTATCTCTCTCTCTCTTTTTCAAAGGAGACAAGCATCTCTCTCTCTCTCACTCTCCCAAGAGCATATCACCTCTCCCTCCCTCTCTCTCTTTATGGAGTCTAGCATCTCTATCTCTCTCTGTCTCATTGCAGCCTTGCACAACTCCCCTTCCATCTCTCAAAGGAGCATAGCAACTATCTCTCTCTCTCTTTTTCAAAGAGTCCAAGAATCTCTCTCTCTATATATATATATAGTGCATATCTTCTCTCCCTCTCCCTCTCTCTCAAAGAGCCTAGAATCTCTCTCTCTCTTTCTCAATGGAGACTAGCATCTCTCTGTCTCTCTTTCAAAGGAGCCTAACGTTTCTCTCCTTCTCTCTCTCTCTCTCTAAGGAGTCTAACATCACTCTCTCTCTCTCTGTAATTGGAGCCTATCTCTCTGTCTCTTTTTCTCAAGGGAGACTAGCATCTCTCTATCTCATGCTCTCATTCTCTCTCTCTCCCTCTCAAAGAGCCAAGCATCTCTTTCTCTCTCTAAAAGGAAGCTTCCATCACTCTGTCTCTGTCTCATAGTAGTCTAGCATCTCTCTCTCTAATAGTCTCATAGCTTCTCTCTCTGTCTCTCTCTGTCTCTATGTAGCCTAGCATCTCTCTGTCTCTGTAATTCTCTCTTTCTCTGAAAGAAGCCTAGAGTCTCTCCCCCCCCCATCTCAAAGGATTCTAGCGTCTCTCTCTCCTAAGAAGTCTAGCATCACACTGTCTCTCTTTCAAAGGATCCCAGCATCTCTCTGGCTTTCTCACTTTCTCTCAAAGGAGACTAGAATTTCTCTCTCTCACTCTCTCTCAAAGAAGCGTAGCATATTTCTCTCTCTCTGAAAGGAGCCTAGATTCTCTCTCTCTCTCTCTCTCTCTCTCTCTCTCTCTCTCTCTCAATCTCTCTCTTTACATCAAAGGAGCTTAGGACCTCTCTCAGACTAGCCAAGCATCTTTATCTCTCTCCCTCTCTCTCTCTCTTTCTCTCTCTCTCTAAAATCTTTGCATCTCTTTCTCTCTCTCAATGTAGCCTAGAGTCTCCAAGTCTTTCTATCTCTCTCTCGTACTCTAAAAGGAGCTTAGCATCCCTCACTCTCTCTGTCTCTCTGTCTCAAAGGTGCCTATCATCTCTCTCTCTGTCTCTCTCTCAAAGGAGCCTAGCATGTATGTATCGCTCTCTATTTCTAAGAACCCTAGCATTTCTCTCTAGAAGAAGCCTAGAGTCTCACTGTCACTGTATATCTCTCCTTGTCTCAAAGGAGCCTGCAATCTCTCTCCCTCTCTGTCACTCTCAAATTACCCTAGCATCTCTTTCTCTCTGTCTCTCTCAGTCTCTCTCTCTCAAAGAAGCCTAGCATATCTCTCTTTTTCTCTGTCTCACAATAGATTCTAGCATGTTTCACTTTCTCTCTCTCCCTAAGAAGTGTAGCATTACACTCTCTCTCTTTCAAAGAAGCCTAGCGTATCTCTGTATAATTCGCTCTCATTCTCTCAAATGAGCCTAGAATCTCTCTCTCTCTCTCTCGAAGGAACCTAGCCTCTCTCTGTCTCTATATATCTCTCTTATTCTCAAAGGATCCTAGAAACTCTCTACCTCTCTATCTCAAAGGAGCTTAGCATCTCTCTCTCTGTCTCTCTCGTTCTCTCTCTCTCTCTCAAAGAAGCCTAGCATATATCTCTATCTCCCTCTCTCAAACGATTGTAGAATCTCTCTCTTACTCTCTCTCCCTATGTACCCTGGCATCACACTCTCTCTCTTTCAAAGGAGCCTAGCATCTCTCTGTCTATCTCTTACTATTTCTCTCAAAGGACACTAGAATCTCTCCTTCCCAATTTCTCTCTCAAAGAAGCCTAGCATCTCTCTCTCTCTCTCAAAGGAGCCTACCATCCCTCTTTCTCTCTCTCTCTCAAAGTAGAATAGCATCTCTCTCCTTATCTCTCTCTCTCTCAAAGAAGCTCAGCATACCTTTCTCTCTCTCAAAGGAGCCTAGCATATATACATGTCTCCGTCCCTCAAAGGAGTCTAGCATCCCTATCTCTCTCTCTCTCTCACACTAGACTAGCATCTCTCTCTCTCTCTCTCTCTCTCTCTCTCTGTCTCTCTCTCTCCCTCTAAGGAGCTAAGTAGCGTAGAATCTCCTGGTCTTTCTATCTCTCTCACTTTCTCTCAAAGGAGCCTAGCATCCCTCACTGCCTCACTATCTCTCTGACAGGAGCCTATCATCTCTCTCTCTCTCTCTCAATGGAGCATAGCATGTATCTCTCTCTCTTTCAAATTAGCCTAGCATCTCTCTCTCTCTCGAAGGAGCCTAGCATCTCTCTCTCTTTGCATATCTCTCTTCCTCTCAAAGAACCTAGATTCTCTCTCCCTCTCTCTCTCAAAGGAGCCTCGCATCTCTTCCTCTCTGTATCTCTTGGTCTATCTATCTCTCTCTCAAGGAAGCCTACCTTCTCTCCCTCTCTCTATCTCAAAGGAATCTAGCATCTCTCTCCTTCTCACTCTCCCTAAGAAGCTAGAATCACACTCTCTCTCTTTCACAGGAGCCTATCATCTCTTTTGATCTCTCTCTCCTTCTCTCTAAGGAGACTAGAATCACTCTTTCTCACTCTCTCTCTCAAAGAAACCTAGCATATCTCTCTCACTCTCTCTCTCTCTTATGAGCCTAGCATCCCAATCTCTCTCTCTCTTTCTCTCTCACTGTCTCACAAATTGGACTACCATTTATCTCTCTCTCTTTCTCTCAAAGTAGCTTAGCATCTATCTCTCTCTCTTTCAAAGGAGCCTAGCATCTCTCTGTTTCTCTCTCTCTCTTTCTCTCAAAGGATACTTGAATCTTTCTCTCTCAGTCTCTCTCTCAAATAAGCCTAGCATATTTCTCTCTCTCTCTCTCTCCCTCTCTCTCTCAAAGCAGCTTCGCATCTCTCTCTATCTCTCAACGGAACCTCACATCTCTCTCTCTCTCCCTCTCTCTCTCTATCTCAAATCTTTGCATCTCTCACTCTGTCTCAATGGAGCCTAGAAACTCCCTATCACTTCCCCTTTCTCTCAAGGAGACTAGTATCCCTCTCTCTCTCTCTCTTTCTCTCTCAAAGGAGCCTATAATCTCTTTCCCTCTGTCTCTCTCTGTCTCTCTCTCTCTCTCAATGATGCCTATCATATCTATCTATTTATCTCTCTCTCTCTAAGGGTTCTAGCATCTCTCACATTCTCTCTCTCCCTAAGAAGCCTAGTATCACACTCTCTCTCTTTAAATGAGCCTAGCATCACTCTGTCTATCTCTCTCTCTTTCTCTCAAAGGAGACTAGAATCTCTCTCTGTCACTCTCTCTCTAAGAAGGCTAGCATCTCTCACTCTCCCACAATGGAGCCTTGAATCACTCTCTCTCTCTCTCTCTCTCTCTCTCTCTCCTTCAAACTAGACTAGCATCTCTCTCTCTCTCTTTCTCTCAGAGGAACTTAGCTTTTCCCTCTCTCTCAACGGAGCTCATCTATTCTCTCTCTCTCCCTCTCTCTCTCTCTCAAAAATCTTTGCATCTCTCTCTCTCAAAAGAGTCTAGAATCTCCTGTCTTTTGGTCTCTCTCTCTTTCTCTCAAATGAGCCCAGCATCCCTCTCTCTCTCTCTCAAATGAGGTCTGTCATCTCTCTCTCTGTCTCTCCCTGTCTCTCTCTCTCTCAACGAACCCTAGCATGTATCACTCTCTGTCTCTCCTTCATAAGGGCCTAACATCTCACTCTCTCTCTCCAAGTTGCCTAATATCCCTCTGTCTCTGTCTATCTCTCTTTCTCTCAAAGGATAGTAGAATCACACTCCCTCTCCCTCTCTTCCAAAGGAGCCTAGCATCTCACTCTCTCTCGGTCTCCCTCGTCTCTCTCTCTCTCAAAGAAACTTAGCATTTCTCTCTTTCTCTCTCTCAAAGGATTCTAGCATCTCTCTCTTTCTTTCTCTCCGTAGGAAGCCTAGCATCACACACTCTCTCTTTCAAAGGAGCCTAGTATCTCTCTAACACTCACTCTTTCTCTCAAAGGAGGACTAGTATCTCTCTCTCTCTTTTTCAAAGGAGACAAGCATCTCTCTCTCTCTCACTCTCCCAAGAGCATATCACCTCTCCCTCCTCTCTCTCTTTATGGAGTCTAGCATCTCTATCTCTCTCTGTCTCATTGCAGCCTTGCACAACTCCCCTTCCATCTCTCAAAGGAGCATAGCAACTATCTCTCTCTCTTTTTCAAAGAGTCCAAGAATCTCTCTCTCTATATATATATATAGTGCATATCTTCTCTCCCTCTCCCTCTCTCTCAAAGAGCCTAGAATCTCTCTCTCTCTTTCTCAATGGAGACTAGCATCTCTCTGTCTCTCTTTCAAAGGAGCCTAACGTTTCTCTCCTTCTCTCTCTCTCTCTCTAAGGAGTCTAACATCACTCTCTCTCTCTCTGTAATTGGAGCCTATCTCTCTGTCTCTTTTTCTCAAGGGAGACTAGCATCTCTCTATCTCATGCTCTCATTCTCTCTCTCTCCCTCTCAAAGAGCCAAGCATCTCTTTCTCTCTCTAAAAGGAAGCTTCCATCACTCTGTCTCTGTCTCATAGTAGTCTAGCATCTCTCTCTCTAATAGTCTCATAGCTTCTCTCTCTGTCTCTCTCTGTCTCTATGTAGCCTAGCATCTCTCTGTCTCTGTAATTCTCTCTTTCTCTGAAAGAAGCCTAGAGTCTCTCCCCCCCCCATCTCAAAGGATTCTAGCGTCTCTCTCTCCTAAGAAGTCTAGCATCACACTGTCTCTCTTTCAATACAAAGAGATCCCAGCATCTCTCTGGCTTTCTCACTTTCTCTCAAGGAGACTAGAATTTCTCTCTCTCACTCTCTCTCAAAGAAGCGTAGCATATTTCTCTCTCTCTGAAAGGAGCCTAGATTCTCTCTCTCTCTCTCTCTCTCTCTCTCTCTCTCTCAATCTCTCTCTTTACATCAAAGGAGCTTAGGACCTCTCTCAGACTAGCAAGCATCTTTATCTCTCTCCCTCTCTCTCTCTCTTTCTCTCTCTCTCTAAAATCTTTGCATCTCTTTCTCTCTCTCAATGTAGCCTAGAGTCTCCAAGTCTTTCTATCTCTCTCTCGTACTCTAAAAGGAGCTTAGCATCCCTCACTCTCTCTGTCTCTCTGTCTCAAAGGTGCCTATCATCTCTCTCTCTGTCTCTCTCTCAAAGGAGCCTAGCATGTATGTATCGCTCTCTATTTCTAAGAACCCTAGCATTTCTCTCTAGAAGAAGCCTAGAGTCTCACTGTCACTGTATATCTCTCCTTGTCTCAAAGGAGCCTGCAATCTCTCTCCCTCTCTGTCACTCTCAAATTACCCTAGCATCTCTTTCTCTCTGTCTCTCTCAGTCTCTCTCTCTCAAAGAAGCTAGCATATCTCTCTTTTTCCTCTGTCTCACAATAGATTCTAGCATGTTTCACTTTCTCTCTCTCCCTAAGAAGTGTAGCATTACACTCTCTCTCTTTCAAAGAAGCCTAGCGTATCTCTGTATAATTCGCTCTCATTCTCTCAAATGAGCCTAGAATCTCTCTCTCTCTCTCTCGAAGGAACCTAGCCTCTCTCTGTCTCTATATATCTCTCTTATTCTCAAAGGATCCTAGAAACTCTCTACCTCTCTATCTCAAAGGAGCTTAGCATCTCTCTCTCTGTCTCTCTCGTTCTCTCTCTCTCTCAAAGAAGCCTAGCATATATCTCTATCTCCCTCTCTCAAACGATTGTAGAATCTCTCTCTTACTCTCTCTCCCTATGTACCCTGGCATCACACTCTCTCTCTTTCAAAGGAGCCTAGCATCTCTCTGTCTATCTCTTACTATTTCTCTCAAAGGACACTAGAATCTCTCCTTCCAATTTCTCTCTCAAAGAAGCCTAGCATCTCTCTCTCTCTCTCAAAGGAGCCTACCATCCCTCTTTCTCTCTCTCTCTCAAAGTAGAATAGCATCTCTCTCCTTATCTCTCTCTCTCTCAAAGAAGCTCAGCATACCTTTCTCTCTCTCAAAGGAGCCTAGCATATATACATGTCTCCGTCCCTCAAAGGAGTCTAGCATCCCTATCTCTCTCTCTCTCTCACACTAGACTAGCATCTCTCTCTCTCTCTCTCTCTCTCTCTCTCTGTCTCTCTCTCTCCCTCTAAGGAGCTAAGTAGCGTAGAATCTCCTGGTCTTTCTATCTCTCTCACTTTCTCTCAAAGGAGCCTAGCATCCCTCACTGCCTCACTATCTCTCTGACAGGAGCCTATCATCTCTCTCTCTCTCTCTCAATGGAGCATAGCATGTATCTCTCTCTCTTTCAAATTAGCCTAGCATCTCTCTCTCTCTCCGAAGGAGCCTAGCATCTCTCTCTCTTTGCATATCTCTCTTCCTCTCAAAGAACCTAGATTCTCTCTCCCTCTCTCTCTCAAAGGAGCCTCGCATCTCTTCCTCTCTGTATCTCTTGGTCTATCTATCTCTCTCTCAAGGAAGCCTACCTTCTCTCCCTCTCTCTATCTCAAAGGAATCTAGCATCTCTCTCCTTCTCACTCTCCCTAAGAAGCTAGAATCACACTCTCTCTCTTTCACAGGAGCCTATCATCTCTTTTGATCTCTCTCTCCTTCTCTCTAAGGAGACTAGAATCACTCTTTCTCACTCTCTCTCTCTCAAAGGAACCTAGCATATCTCTCTCACTCTCTCTCTTATGAGCCTAGCATCCCAATCTCTCTGTCTCTTTCTCTCTCACTGTCTCACAAATTAGACTACCATTTATCTCTCTCTCTTTCTCTCAAAGTAGCTTAGCATCTATCTCTCTCTCTTTCAAAGGAGCCTAGCATCTCTCTGTTTCTCTCTCTCTCTTTCTCTCAAAGGATACTTGAATCTTTCTCTCTCAGTCTCTCTCTCAAATAAGCCTAGCATATTTCTCTCTCTCTCTCTCTCTCTCCCTCACTCTCACAAAGCAGCTTCGCATCTCTCTCTATCTCTCAACGGAACCTCACATCTCTCTCTCTCTCCCTCTCTCTCTCTATCTCAAGTCTTTGCATCTCTCACTCTGTCTCAATGGAGCCTAGAAACTCCCTATCACTTCCCCTTTCTCTCAAGGAGACTAGTATCCCTCTCTCTCTCTCTCTTTCTCTCTCAAAGGAGCCTATAATCTCTTTCCCTCTGTCTCTCTCTGTCTCTCTCTCTCTCTCAATGATGCCTATCATATCTATCTATTTATCTCTCTCTCTCTAAGGGTTCTAGCATCTCTCACATTCTCTCTCTCCCTAAGAAGCCTAGTATCACACTCTCTCTCTTTAAATGAGCCTAGCATCACTCTGTCTATCTCTCTCTCTTTCTCTCAAAGGAGACTAGAATCTCTCTCTGTCACTCTCTCTCTAAGAAGGCTAGCATCTCTCACTCTCCCACAATGGAGCCTTGAATCACTCTCTCTCTCTCTCTCTCTCTCTCTCTCTCTCTCTCTCTCCTTCAAACTAGACTAGCATCTCTCTCTCTCTCTTTCTCTCAGAGGAACTTAGCTTTTCCCTCTCTCTCAATGGAGCCAATCTATTCTCTCTCTCTCCCTCTCTCTCTCTCTCAAAAATCTTTGCATCTCTCTCTCTCAAAAGAGTCTAGAATACTCCTGTCTTTTGGTCTCTCTCTCTTTCTCTCAAATGAGCCCAGCATCCCTCTCTCTCTCTCTCTCAAATGAGTCTGTCATCTCTCTCTCTGTCTCTCCTGTCTCTCTCTCTCTCAACGGACCCTAGCATGTATCACTCTCTGTCTCTCCTTCATAAGAGCCTAACATCTCTCTCTCTCTCTCCAAGTTGCCTAATATCCCTCTGTCTCTGACTATCTCTCTTTCTCTCAAAGGATAGTAGAATCACACTCCCTCTCCCTCTCTTCCAAAGGAGCCTAGCATCTCACTCTCTCTCGGTCTCCCTCGTCTCTCTCTCTCTCAAAGAAACTTAGCATTTCTCTCTTTCTCTCTCTCAAAGGATTCTAGCATCTCTCTCTTTCTTTCTCTCCGTAGGAAGCCTAGCATCACACACTCTCTCTTTCAAAGGAGCCTAGTATCTCTCTAACTCTCACTCTTTCTCTCAAAAGGAGACTAGTATATCTCTCTCTTTTTCAAAGGAGACAAGCATCTCTCTCTCTCTCTCACTCTCCCAAGAGCATATCACCTCTCCCTCCCTCTCTCTCTTTATGGAGTCTAGCATCTCGATCTCTCTCTGTCTCATTGCAGCCTTGCACACCTCCCCTTCCATCTCTCAAAGGAGCATAGCAACTACCTCTCTCTCTCTCTTTTTCAAAGAGTCCAAGCATCTATATATATATATATATATATATATATAGTGCATATCTTCTCTCCCTCTCCCTCTCTCTCAAAGAGCCTAGAATCTCTCTCTCTCTTTCTCAATGGAGACTAGCATCTCTCTGTCTCTCTTTCAAAGGAGCCTAACATTTCTCTCCTTCTCTCTCTCTCTCTAAGGAGTCTAACATCACTCTCTCTCTCTCTGTAATTGGAGCCTATCTCTCTGTCTCTTTTTCTCAAGGGAGACTTGCATCTCTCTATCTCATGCTCTCATTCTCTCTCCCTCTCAAAGAGCCAAGCATCTCTCTCTCTCTCTAAAAGGAAGGCTTCCATCACTCTGTCTCTGTCTCATAGTAGTCTAGCATCTCTCTCTCTAATAGGCTCATAGCATCTCTCTCTGTCTCTATGTAGCCTAGCATCTACCTGTCTCTGTAATTCTCTCTTTCTCTGAAAGAAGCCTAGAGTCTCTCCCCCCCCATCTCAAAGGATTCTAGCGTCTCTCTCTCCTATGAAGTCTAGCATCACACTGTCTCTCTTTCAAAGGATCCCAGCATCTCTCTGGCTTTCTCACTTTCTCTCAAAGGAGACTAGAATTTCTCTCTCTCACTCTCTCTCAAAGAAGCGTAGCATATTTCTCTCTCTCTGAAAGGAGCCTAGATTCTCTCTCTCTCTCTCTCTCTCTCTCAATCTCTCTATTTACATCAAAGGAGCTTAGGACCTCTCTCAGACTAGCCAAGCATCTTTATCTCTCTCCCTCTCTCTCTCTCTTTCTCTCTCTCTCTAAAATCTTTGCATCTCTCTCTCTCTCAATGGAGCCTAGAGTCTCCAAGTCTTTCTATCTCTCTCTCGTTCTCTAAAAGGAGCTTAGCATCCCTCACTCTCTCTGTCTCTCTGTCTCAAAGTGCCTATCATCTCTCTCTCTGTCTCTCTCTCAAAGGAGCCTAGCATGTATGTATCTCTCTCTATTTCTAAGAACCCTAGCATTTCTCTCTAGAAGAAGCCTAGAGTCTCACTGTCTCTGTATATCTCCCTTTGTCTCAAAGGAGCCTGCAATCTCTCTCCCTCTCTGTCACTCTCAATTTACCCTAGCATCTCTTTCTCTCTGTCTCTCTCAGTCTCTCTCTCTCAAAGAAGCCTAGCATATCTCTCTTTTTCTCTGTCTCACAATAGATTCTAGCATGTTTCACTTTCTCTCTCTCCCTAAGAAGTGTAGCATTACACTCTCTCCTCTTTCAAAGAAGCCTAGCGTATCTCTGTATAATTCGCTCTCATTCTCTCAAATGAGCCTAGCATCTCTCTCTCTCTCTCGAAGGAACCTAGCCTCTCTCTGTCTCTATATATCTCTCTTATTCTCAAAGGAGCCTAGAAACTCTCTACCTCTCTATCTCAAAGGAGCTTAGCATCTCTCTCTCTGTCTCTCTCGTTCTCTCTCTCTCTCTCAAAGAAGCCTAGCATATATCTCTATCTCCCTCTCTCAAACGATTGTAGAATCTTTCTCTTACTCTCTCTCCCTATGTAGCCTGGCATCACACTCTCTCTTTCAAAGGAGCCTAGCATCTCTCTGTCTATCTCTCACTCTTTCTCTCAAAGGACACTAGAATCTCTCCTTCCCAATTTCTCTCTCAAAGAAGCCTAGCATCTCTCTCTCTCTCTCAAAGGAGCCTACCATCCCTCTTTCTCTCTCTCTCTCAAAGTAGAATAGCATCTCTCTCCTTATCTCTCTCTCTCTCAAAGAAGCTCAGCATACCTTTCTCTCTCTCAAAGGAGCCTAGCATATATACATGTGTCCGTCCCTCAAAGGAGTCTAGCATTCCTATATCTCTCTCTCTCTCACACTAGACTAGCATCTCTCTCTCTCTCTCTCTCTCTCTCTCTCTGTCTCTCTCTCTCCCTCTAAGGAGCTAAGGAGCGTAGAATCTCCTGGTCTTTCTATCTCTCTCACTTTCTCTCAAAGGAGCCTAGCATCCCTCACTGCCTCACTATCTCTCTGACAGGAGCCTATCATCTCTCTCTCTCTCTCTCAATGGAGCATAGCATGTATCTCTCTCTCTTTCAAATTAGCCTAGCATCTCTCTCTCTCTCGAAGGAGCCTAGCATCTCTCTCTCTTTGCATATCTCTCTTCCTCTCAAAGAACCTAGATTCTCTCTCCCTCTCTCTCTCAAAGGAGCCTCGCATCTCTTCCTCTCTGTATCTCTTGGTCTATCTATCTCTCTCTCAAGGAAGCCTACCTTCTCTCCCTCTCTCTATCTCAAAGGAATCTAGCATCTCTCTCCTTCTCACTCTCCCTAAGAAGCTAGAATCACACTCTCTCTCTTTCACAGGAGCCTATCATCTCTTTTGATCTCTCTCTCCTTCTCTCTAAGGAGACTAGAATCACTCTTTCTCACTCTCTCTCTCAAAGAAACCTAGCATATCTCTCTCACTCTCTCTCTCTCTTATGAGCCTAGCATCCCAATCTCTCTCTCTCTTTCTCTCTCACTGTCTCACAAATTAGACTACCATTTATCTCTCTCTCTTTCTCTCAAAGTAGCTTAGCATCTATCTCTCTCTCTTTCAAAGGAGCCTAGCATCTCTCTGTTTCTCTCTCTCTCTCTTTCTCTCAAAGGATACTTGAATCTTTCTCTCTCAGTCTCTCTCTCAAATAAGCCTAGCATATTTCTCTCTCTCTCTCTCTCCCTCTCTCTCTCAAAGCAGCTTCGCATCTCTCTCTATCTCTCAACGGAACCTCACATCTCTCTCTCTCTCCCTCTCTCTCTCTATCTCAAATCTTTGCATCTCTCACTCTGTCTCAATGGAGCCTAGAAACTCCCTATCACTTCCCCTTTCTCTCAAGGAGACTAGTATCCCTCTCTCTCTCTCTCTTTCTCTCTCAAAGGAGCCTATAATCTCTTTCCCTCTGTCTCTCTCTGTCTCTCTCTCTCTCTCAATGATGCCTATCATATCTATCTATTTATCTCTCTCTCTCTAAGGGTTCTAGCATCTCTCACATTCTCTCTCTCCCCTAAGAAGCCTAGTATCACACTCTCTCTCTTTAAATGAGCCTAGCATCACTCTGTCTATCTCTCTCTCTTTCTCTCAAAGGAGACTAGAATCTCTCTCTGTCACTCTCTCTCTAAGAAGGCTAGCATCTCTCACTCTCCCACAATGGAGCCTTGAATCACTCTCTCTCTCTCTCTCTCTCTCTCTCTCTCTCCTTCAAACTAGACTAGCATCTCTCTCTCTCTCTTTCTCTCAGAGGAACTTAGCTTTTCCCTCTCTCTCAACGGAGCCCATCTATTCTCTCTCTCTCCCTCTCTCTCTCTCTCAAAAATCTTTGCATCTCTCTCTCTCAAAAGAGTCTAGAATACTCCTGTCTTTTGGTCTCTCTCTCTTCTCTCAAATGAGCCCAGCATCCCTCTCTCTCTCTCTCAAATGAGTCTGTCATCTCTCTCTCTGTCTCTCCCTGTCTCTCTCTCACTCAACGAACCCTAGCATGTATCACTCTCTGTCTCTCCTTCATAAGGGCCTAACATCTCACTCTCTCTCTCCAAGTTGCCTAATATCCCTCTGTCTCTGTCTATCTCTCTTTCTCTCAAAGGATAGTAGAATCACACTCCCTCTCCCTCTCTTCCAAAGGAGCCTAGCATCTCACTCTCTCTCGGTCTCCCTCGTCTCTCTCTCTCTCTCAAAGAAACTTAGCATTTCTCTCTTTCTCTCTCTCAAAGGATTCTAGCATCTCTCTCTTTCTTTCTCTCCGTAGGAAGCCTAGCATCACACACTCTCTCTTTCAAAGGAGCCTAGTATCTCTCTAACTCTCACTCTTTCTCTCAAGGAGACTAGTATCTCTCTCTCTCTTTTTCAAAGGAGACAAGCATCTCTCTCTCTCACTCTCCCAAGAGCATATCACCTCTCCCTCCCTCTCTCTCTTTATGGAGTCTAGCATCTCTATCTCTCTCTGTCTCATTGCAGCCTTGCACAACTCCCCTTCCATCTCTCAAAGGAGCATAGCAACTATCTCTCTCTCTCTTTTTCAAAGAGTCCAAGAATCTCTCTCTATATATATATATATAGTGCATATCTTCTCTCCCTCTCCCTCTCTCTCAAAGAGCCTAGAATCTCTCTCTCTCTTTCTCAATGGAGACTAGCATCTCTCTGTCTCTCTTTCAAAGGAGCCTAACGTTTCTCTCCTTCTCTCTCTCTCTCTCTAAGGAGTCTAACATCACTCTCTCTCTCTCTGTAATTGGAGCCTATCTCTCTGTCTCTTTTTCTCAAGGGAGACTAGCATCTCTCTATCTCATGCTCTCATTCTCTCTCTCTCCCTCTCAAAGAGCCAAGCATCTCTTTCTCTCTCTAAAAGGAAGCTTCCATCACTCTGTCTCTGTCTCATAGTAGTCTAGCATCTCTCTCTCTAATAGGCTCATAGCTTCTCTCTCTGTCTCTCTCTGTCTCTATGTAGCCTAGCATCTCTCTGTCTCTGTAATTCTCTCTTTCTCTGAAAGAAGCCTAGAGTCTCTCCCCCCCCTATCTCAAAGGATTCTAGCGTCTCTCTCTCCTAAGAAGTCTAGCATCACACTGTCTCTCTTTCAAAGGATCCCAGCATCTCTCTGGCTTTCTCACTTTCTCTCAAAGGAGACTAGAATTTCTCTCTCTCACTCTCTCTCAAAGAAGCGTAGCATATTTCTCTCTCTCTGAAAGGAGCCTAGATTCTCTCTCTCTCTCTCTCTCTCTCTCTCTCTCTCTCTCTCAATCTCTCTCTTTACATCAAAGGAGCTTAGGACCTCTCTCAGACTAGCCAAGCATCTTTATCTCTCTCCCTCTCTCTCTCTCTTCTCTCTCTTTTCTCTAAAATCTTTGCATCTCTTTCTCTCTCTCAATGTAGCCTAGAGTCTCCAAGTCTTTCTATCTCTCTCTCGTACTCTAAAAGGAGCTTAGCATCCCTCACTCTCTCTGTCTCTCTGTCTCAAAGGTGCCTATCATCTCTCTCTGTCTCTCTCTCAAAGGATACTAGCATGTATGTATCGCTCTCTATTCTAAGAACCCTAGCATTTCTCTCTAGAAGAAGCCTAGAGTCTCACTGTCTCTGTATATCTCTCTTTGTCTCAAAGGAGCCTGCAATCTCTCTCCCTCTCTGTCACTCTCAAATTACCCTAGCATCTCTTTCTCTCTGTCTCTCTCAGTCTCTCTCTCTCAAAGAAGCCTAGCATATCTCTCTTTTTCTCTGTCTCACAATAGATTCTAGCATGTTTCACTTTCTCTCTCTCCCTAAGAAGTGTAGCATTACACTCTCTCTCTTTCAAAGAAACCTAGCGTATCTCTGTATAATTCGCTCTCATTTCTTCTCAAATGAGCCTAGCATCTCTCTCTCTCTCTCGAAGGAACCTAGCCTCTCTCTGTCTCTATATATCTCTCTTATTCTCAAAGGAGCCTAGAAACTCTCTACCTCTCTATCTCAAAGGAGCTTAGCATCTCTCTCTCTGTCTCTCTCGTTCTCTCTCTCTCTCTCAAAGAAGCCTAGCATATATCTCTATCTCCCTCTCTCAAACGATTGTAGAATCTCTCTCTTACTCTCTCTCCCTATGTAGCCTAGCATCACACTCTCTCTTTCATAGGAGCCTAGCATCTCTCTGTCTATCTCTCACTCTTTCTCTCAAAGGACACTAGAATCTCTCCTTCCCAATTTCTCTCTCAAAGAAGCCTAGCATCTCTCTCTCTCTCTCAAAGGAGCCTACCATCCCTCTTTCTCTCTCTCTCTCAAAGTAGAATAGCATCTCTCTCCTTATCTCTCTCTCTCTCAAAGAAGCTCAGCATACCTTTCTCTCTCTCAAAGGAGCCTAGCATATATACATGTGTCCGTCCCTCAAAGGAGTCTAGCATCCCTATCTCTCTCTCTCTCTCACACTAGACTAGCATATCTCTCTCTCTCTCTCTCTCTCTCTTCTCTCTCTCTCTCTCTCTCTCTCTCTCTCTCTCTCTCCCTCTAAGGAGCTAAGGAGCGTAGAATCTCCTGGTCTTTCTATCTCTCTCACTTTCTCTCAAAGGAGCCTAGCATCCCTCACTGCCTCACTATCTCTCTGACAGGAGCCTATCATCTCTCTCTCTCTCTCAATGGAGCATAGCATGTATCTCTCTCTCTTTCAAATTAGCCTAGCATCTCTCTCTCTCTCGAAGGAGCCTAGCATCTCTCTCTCTTTGCATATCTCTCTTCCTCTCAAAGAACCTAGATTCTCTCTTCCTCTCTCTCTCAAAGGAGCCTCGCATCTCTTCCTCTCTGTATCTGTTGGTCTATCTATCTCTCAAGGAAGCCTACCTTCTCTCCCTCTCTCTATCTCAAAGGAATCTAGCATCTCTCTCCTTCTCACTCTCCCTAAGAAGCTAGAATCACACTCTCTCTCTTTCACAGGAGCCTATCATCTCTTTTGATCTCTCTCTCCTTCTCTCTAAGGAGACTAGAATCACTCTTTCTCACTCTCTCTCTCAAAGAAACCTAGCATATCTCTCTCACTCTCTCTCTCTCTTATGAGCCTAGCATCCCAATCTCTCTCTCTCTTTCTCTCTCACTGTCTCACAAATTGGACTACCATTTATCTCTCTCTCTTTCTCTCAAAGTAGCTTAGCATCTATCTCTCTCTCTTTCAAAGGAGCCTAGCATCTCTCTGTTTCTCTCTCTCTCTTTCTCTCAAAGGATACTTGAATCTTTCTCTCTCAGTCTCTCTCTCAAATAAGCCTAGCATATTTCTCTCTCTCTCTCTCTCCCTCTCTCTCTCAAAGCAGCTTCGCATCTCTCTCTATCTCTCAACGGAACCTCACATCTCTCTCTCTCTCCCTCTCTCTCTCTATCTCAAATCTTTGCATCTCTCACTCTGTCTCAATGGAGCCTAGAAACTCCCTATCACTTCCCCTTTCTCTCAAGGAGACTAGTATCCCTCTCTCTCTCTCTCTTTCTCTCTCAAAGGAGCCTATAATCTCTTTCCCTCTGTCTCTCTCTGTCTCTCTCTCTCTCTCAATGATGCCTATCATATCTATCTATTTATCTCTCTCTCTCTAAGGGTTCTAGCATCTCTCACATTCTCTCTCTCCCTAAGAAGCCTAGTATCACACTCTCTCTCTTTAAATGAGCCTAGCATCACTCTGTCTATCTCTCTCTCTTTCTCTCAAAGGAGACTAGAATCTCTCTCTGTCACTCTCTCTCTAAGAAGGCTAGCATCTCTCACTCTCCCACAATGGAGCCTTGAATCACTCTCTCTCTCTCTCTCTCTCTCTCTCTCTCCTTCAAACTAGACTAGCATCTCTCTCTCTCTCTTTCTCTCAGAGGAACTTAGCTTTTCCCTCTCTCTCAACGGAGCCCATCTATTCTCTCTCTCTCCCTCTCTCTCTCTCTCAAAAATCTTTGCATCTCTCTCTCTCAAAAGAGTCTAGAATACTCCTGTCTTTTGGTCTCTCTCTCTTTCTCTCAAATGAGCCCAGCATCCCTCTCTCTCTCTCTCAAATGAGTCTGTCATCTCTCTCTCTGTCTCTCCCTGTCTCTCTCTCTCTCAACGAACCCTAGCATGTATCACTCTCTGTCTCTCCTTCATAAGGCCTAACATCTCACTCTCTCTCTCCAAGTTGCCTAATATCCCTCTGTCTCTGTCTATCTCTCTTTCTCTCAAAGGATAGTAGAATCACACTCCCTCTCCCTCTCTTCCAAAGGAGCCTAGCATCTCACTCTCTCTCGGTCTCCCTCGTCTCTCTCTCTCTCAAAGAAACTTAGCATTTCTCTCTTTCTCTCTCTCAAAGGATTCTAGCATCTCTCTCTTTCTTTCTCTCCGTAGGAAGCCTAGCATCACACACTCTCTCTTTCAAAGGAGCCTAGTATCTCTCTAACACTCACTCTTTCTCTCAAAGGAGACTAGTATCTCTCTCTCTCTTTTCAAAGGAGACAAGCATCTCTCTCTCTCTCACTCTCCCAAGAGCATATCACCTCTCCCTCCCTCTCTCTCTTTATGGAGTCTAGCATCTCTATCTCTCTCTGTCTCATTGCAGCCTTGCACAACTCCCCTTCCATCTCTCAAAGGAGCATAGCAACTATCTCTCTCTCTCTTTTTCAAAGAGTCCAAGAATCTCTCTCTCTATATATATATATAGTGCATATCTTCTCTCCCTCTCCCTCTCTCTCAAAGAGCCTAGAATCTCTCTCTCTCTTTCTCAATGGAGACTAGCATCTCTCTGTCTCTCTTTCAAAGGAGCCTAACGTTTCTCTCCTTCTCTCTCTCTCTCTCTAAGGAGTCTAACATCACTCTCTCTCTCTCTGTAATTGGAGCCTATCTCTCTGTCTCTTTTTCTCAAGGGAGACTAGCATCTCTCTATCTCATGCTCTCATTCTCTCTCTCTCCCTCTCAAAGAGCCAAGCATCTCTTTCTCTCTCTAAAAGGAAGCTTCCATCACTCTGTCTCTGTCTCATAGTAGTCTAGCATCTCTCTCTCTAATAGTCTCATAGCTTCTCTCTCTGTCTCTCTCTGTCTCTATGTAGCCTAGCATCTCTCTGTCTCTGTAATTCTCTCTTTCTCTGAAAGAAGCCTAGAGTCTCTCCCCCCCCCATCTCAAAGGATTCTAGCGTCTCTCTCTCCTAAGAAGTCTAGCATGACACTGTCTCTCTTTCAAAGGATCCCAGCATCTCTCTGGCTTTCTCACTTTCTCTCAAAGGAGACTAGAATTTCTCTCTCTCACTCTCTCTCAAAGAAGCGTAGCATATTTCTCTCTCTCTGAAAGGAGACTAGATTCTCTCTCTCTCTCTCTCTCTCTCTCTCTCTCTCTCTATCTCTCTCTTTACATCAAAGGAGCTTAGGACCTCTCTCAGACTAGCCAAGCATCTTTATCTCTCTCCCTCTCTCTCTCTCGTTCTCTCTCTCTCTAAAATCTTTGCATCTCTCTCTCTCTCAATGGGGCCTAGAGTCTCCAAGACTTTCTATCTCTCTCTCGTTCTCTAAAAGGAGCTTAGCATCCCTCACTCTCTCTGTCTCTCTGTCTCAAAGGTGCCTATCATCTCTCTCTGTCTCTCTCTCAAAGGAGCCTAGCATGTATGTATCGCTCTCTATTTCTAAGAACCCTAGCATTTCTCTCTAGAAGAAGCCTAGAGTCTCACTGTCTCTGTATATCTCTCTTTGTCTCAAAGGAGCCTGCAATCTCTCTCCCTCTCTGTCACTCTCAAATTACCCTAGCATCTCTTTCTCTCTGTCTCTCTCAGTCTCTCTCTCTCAAAGAAGCCTAGCATATCTCTCTTTTTCTCTGTCTCACAATAGATTCTAGCATGTTTCACTTTCTCTCTCTCCCTAAGAAGTGTAGCATTACACTCTCTCTCTTTCAAAGAAGCCTAGCGTATCTCTGTATAATTCGCTCTCATTCTCTCAAATGAGCCTAGCATCTCTCTCTCTCTCTCGAAGGAACCTAGCCTCTCTCTGTCTCTATATATCTCTCTTATTCTCAAAGGAGCCTAGAAACTCTCTACCTCTCTATCTCAAAGGAGCTTAGCATCTCTCTCTCTGTCTCTCTCGTTCTCTCTCTCTCTCTCAAAGAAGCCTAGCATATATCTCTATCTCCCTCTCTCAAACGATTGTAGAATCTCTCTCTTACTCTCTCTCCCTATGTAGCCTAGCATCACACTCTCTCTTTCATAGGAGCCTAGCATCTCTCTGTCTATCTCTCACTCTTTCTCTCAAAGGACACTAGAATCTCTCCTTCCCAATTTCTCTCTCAAAGAAGCCTAGCATCTCTCTCTCTCTCTCAAAGGAGCCTACCATCCCTCTTTCTCTCTCTCTCTCAAAGTAGAATAGCATCTCTCTCCTTATCTCTCTCTCTCTCAAAGAAGCTCAGCATACCTTTCTCTCTCTCAAAGGAGCCTAGCATATATACATGTGTCCGTCCCTCAAAGGAGTCTAGCATCCCTATCTCTCTCTCTCTCTCACACTAGACTAGCATATCTCTCTCTCTCTCTCTCTCTCTCTCTCTCTCTCTCTCTCTCTCTCTCTCTCTCTCTCTCTCCCTCTAAGGAGCTAAGGAGCGTAGAATCTCCTGGTCTTTCTATCTCTCTCACTTTCTCTCAAAGGAGCCTAGCATCCCTCACTGCCTCACTATCTCTCTGACAGGAGCCTATCATCTCTCTCTCTCTCTCAATGGAGCATAGCATGTATCTCTCTCTCTTTCAAATTAGCCTAGCATCTCTCTCTCTCTCGAAGGAGCCTAGCATCTCTCTCTCTTTGCATATCTCTCTTCCTCTCAAAGAACCTAGATTCTCTCTTCCTCTCTCTCTCAAAGGAGCCTCGCATCTCTTCCTCTCTGTATCTCTTGGTCTATCTATCTCTCTCTCAAGGAAGCCTACCTTCTCTCCCTCTCTCTATCTCAAAGGAATCTAGCATCTCTCTCCTTCTCACTCTCCC